>NC_088305.1:6098032-6231486 GCF_032854445.1 Liolophura sinensis | reverse complement strand
CGTTGTCCCAAGGCTGTTGTCGTTGTGTTGAGCTGTGTTTTTTTACCAAACTTTCAACAAAAATGGAGACTAATTTCCACCTTTCTCTTCAATGCATGAGACACATCGATTTTCTTTTGTCCCTGTCTTTGTAATCTTTATAGAGAGTGAAGGCAACATAATTTTCATTCTCCTGTATCAACGAAACTGTCTCATTGTGAGATCAGTCTCTCTCTTTCCCATTTGGTGCTGCCCATTTGCCCAGATCACGCGCCTTAAGACAGTCATGTTATTTCCACATTCACGCTGATTGGCTACTTTCACTCAACTTGATTCAACTTGTTGACAAAAAAATACACATGCACATTTCCCATTCCAGCATGTTTGATAATGTTTAGTATTGTTGACTACTCAACACAGCTCAACTTGCTGACTCAACATTTATGTTGACTCTTGTTGAGTCACCAAAAGATGAGGTATGTTGGACAGTTTGGACAGGGCTTTTTGATTGGTGTGTTACCTCATACATATTATGGGATATTATGGTGGAAGGATACCGGGCAGAAGTCCTGGGTTAAACTCCCAGGTAAAATTGCCTCATTTTCCCCCTGAGGGGTGGACATAGAACAACTGGCCTTATTCTGATCTGGATTATTGTTTTACAGTTAGTTTTCTATAAAGGTCTACCATTTATAATATTAGAATCATTCCATCAATATACATGTAAACGTCTTCAAAATACTGATCACATATTTTATCACTAGTCTGACAAATCCCTGAAATATGGAAGCATGAGAAAAAAGTGTAGTGAGTGTGAATGCTTGGTCGCACAAAAATTAACTGTATTGTGAGGTACATGTATCTTAAAACCACATTTAATGCAAAGAACCAAAGTTTTAGGATCTTAATATATGTCCTCTATGACAGAGGGAATATCAGACAATACCATCAAAACTGGTGGCGATGAACAAAATACACAAGGTTGTCCTACATGTCTTTCGACTTTTTCAATGAAGCAGCGCCTTCAACTATTATATTTATTTATTTATTTATTTGATTGGCGTTTCACGCCGTACTCTAGAATATAGTGTGGTGGACTTCAAGTGATCTTAATGGAGCTTCAGGTAAGCCCAGGTGTGGGTAGTGGTCTTGTGGCACTTGCCTTTCAGTCATTATAACACAAGGTGCAGGTTCAAAACTGGTCATTTCTTCCACAAATCTGGTATGCGTACCTCTACGCCACAGGCGGGACAGTGTCCTCCACGTATAAAACTGACCCCCATCGTATACGTGAAAATTTATTGCATTTGATGCAAATGGAGGCTTACGTCGTACTTAAGAATATTTCACTTGTACGACAGCCGGCCAGCATCATGGTGACAGGAAACTGGGCAGAGCCAGGGGGAAACCCACATGAAATATATACAGTGTTCACAAAAAATACTATATACCACAAAAATCGTCCAGGACACAGTTTTAAATGAATTTTAAAGAAATCTGACTTTCTTTCAACAGTTTTAAAATGAAGAGAACAAACCCTAATTCTTCAACCTTTTCACCCGCCTTTGTAACTAATATTTTGAAACATTCTGAGAGAACTATGGAATGTAGAGAAATAATTTGTGCAATTTTATAACACCTGCATCTTTATTGACATAAACAAGTCATTTTTAGTGTCATTAATGACAGATACAAATCAATTTTAGTGTCATTTTCATAATAAATGTAAGCATAAATTTCAATGAAAAAGATGCTTTAGTGGCTGAAAAGGTTGAAGATTTACACTAATTGTTTAACTTTAAGTGAAGGAGTACTCTGGCTATAGCCTTAAAGGACAGACAATACTGTGCTATAAATACAACTTTCAGTATAGGCATATTAATATCTAATGCAGAGAGTGGTTACATGTATTTCGAGATAACAACAGTCATGGATCCAGGCCAAAGTGTGTATTTATATATCTGATAACAGTTTAATGCTGTACTCAAGACTATTTCAATCAACAACACTGAAGTTCATGGATTAGAAAGTTACTATATGCAGATCCTGGAGAAAGCTACCGTTTCTGACCAGGTACAGTATCAGTCAGACCTGGTGACCTGAAAACCGTTTCTGACCAGGTACAGTATCAGTCAGACCTGGTGACCTGAAAACCGTTTCTGACCAGGTACAGTATCAGTCAGACCTGGTGACCTGAAAACCGTTTCTGACCAGGTACAGTATCAGTCACACCTGGTGACCTGAAAACCGTTCCTGACCAGGTACAGTATCAGTCAGACCTGGTGACCTGAAACTGGTGCCACTTTAGCAAGAGCTGGATCAGAGTCTATGATCTCATTCATCAGAGGCGGCTGGGCTGCGGCAACAATAACGCATTAACCAAATCACCCAGTCATACCAAAACACATTAAGAGTAACATCTTCATAATGAGAATACTTACAATACGCTGTATTTGACCTAAATTTACATCTACAACTACATGTACTTCATGTAAGCTACAGAAACTCATTTTGCCTGATTCTGGGGGATCTACTGACCTAAGAACAACAGTGTTCTCAGGTTTTTATTTGTGAAGGAAACCATGGAGTCCCCAGGTAAACACTGAACACATCAAATAACATACATAAATATTAATACATACATATATATATATAAGTAAAATATGCTTTTTAAGGGTTAGCAGGTGTTATGATTTCTTGGCAGAGCTCTTTAGCCTGTGTTCCTTCAGACATTTGGTTGAGCAGAACTTGAAGTCGCTGTACTCAAACGGCACCTTGCCCGTCATGTCAGAGGCACAATGGAAGCACCTTCTGCAGGAAAAAAATGCATGGTCCTTTAATATAAAAATCTGGCTGTTGTGTTTCTCTAGAGCTAGAGGTATTAAATTGTAAGGATGGTGGTGCCTGTTTTGCTCGGGTGACTTTCCTAAATGATTTAATATTACTTTAATGTATTTATTTTATTGATATTTTAGGCCCAGTGACTCTTCACTTCTACTAATATGGCCAGACTATTTTCCTGCAGGAAAACAAGAGCATCTTGGGTGGGCCACTGCCATGCAGCAGACGTCTTACCAGTATATCACGCCCTGGGATGACAAAGTGATATTGTACTTAAGTCAAAATTTTAAGCATTAATTTTGGTATGTTCCTTTCAATTATTTTAGCTGAATTTGAGTTATTTGTTGTACAACAACTTTCACAGAAGTTACATTGTCAAGCAATATTGTCAGAAATAACAATTTGAAAGCGTTCTGAAGTTTTGACTTAAATCTAAGGTCGCCTTGTGATTCCAAGGCCACATTATTATGTCATGCAGGTGGAGGATATGTGAAGGCCAATGTAGAATGGGTCAAGAGAAGAAATGGGTCAAGAGAAGAAATGGGCCAAGAGAAGAGATGGGCCAAGAGAAGAAATGGGTCAAGAGAAGAGATGGGCCAAGAGAAGAAATGGGCCAAGAGAAGAAATGGGTCAAGAGAAGAGATGGGTCAAGAGAAGAAATGGGCCAAGAGAAGAGATGGGCCAAGAGAAGAAATGGGTCAAGAGAAGAGATGGGCCAAGAGAAGAAATGGGTCAAGAGAAGAAATGGGCCAAGAGAAGAAATGGGTCAAGAGAAGAGATGGGCCAAGAGAAGAAATGGGTCAAGAGAAGAGATGGGCCAAGAGAAGAAATGGGTCAAGAGAAGAAATGGGCCAAGAGAAGAAATGGGTCAAGAGAAGAGATGGGTCAAGAGAAGAAATGGGTCAATGGGTCAAGAGAAGAAATGGGCCAAGAGAAGAGATGGGCCAAGAGAAGAAATGGGTCAAGAGAAGAGATGGGCCAAGAGAAGAAATGGGTCAAGAGAAGAAATGGGTCAAGAGAAGAGATAGATCAAAGAAATCATCTCCTTTTTTTTCAAATAAAACAAAGTTATACATGTAAATGTATTTAACATCTTTGCATTGCTACTCACGCAAGGACAGGAATTACTCCCCCTGAGGATAAGGCACTCTTCATTTGGCGTCTCTCAGCTGCTAGCGCTCTCTAAACAAAGCAACACAAGTATTTATAAACAGTAACTGATATTTTAATGGCAGCATGTGTAGCTATTTTACAGCATTTTTTTCCGCCATTATACACATGTATCTAAGTTTTGCTACCGAAATCTCTAAATACGATTACTGACTGATCAATGGTAATGGCTTCAGATTAAATTCAGGTTTTACAAGAAGTGATTAAAAATAGAATGTGGCAACTGGTTAACGAGCAGCGAAGTGCAAGGAAATAAATGGATGTCAACAGGTAACAACAAAACAAGAAGAAGTGTACGCACCTTTTCTCTGTCTGACAGAGACAGGAATCTCTTCTTCTCATTTTCCTCAGCTTTCTGTCTTTCTTCCTCAGCTCTCTGATCCTAAGCAAAGACAAAAATTTGTACACTTTGCAATTTTTTGTTATTTTAAAATCAGAAAACAGACCTCAACTCTACTCAAAGTATATAGGCAGTTATTTTGGCTATCCGAAAATATTACTACGAATTTGAATGAGTTTGTGGTGATAAAATTTTTAGCCACAAATCACCAGTACAGTAATTTTAACATGAACTTAACATAAAAATGGCTTATCTGCTATTTGACCTGTAACAAATGTTGATCGTGACATACTAATTAATTATGTGAACATGTTTTTTCAACCGCTACCAGTCAGTGCCACTACTAGTACTACAACCACCAGTACTACAGCTAGTGCCAGTACTAGCATCAATACTACATCAATACAAGCAGCACCACCAGTACCACAACAACAAGTACCACAATATCCACCAGTACCACAACAGCCACCAGTACCACAACAACCACCAGTACCACAACTACTTGCATCAGTACTACAACCACCAGTACCAGTATCACCACTAACACAAGCATTGCCAATGAAACCAACTATACCACCAGTATAACAACCACCACCAGTACCACAACCACCACAAACACCACTACCTATATATCAATACTACAACCACCAGTACCACAACTACTAGCATCAGACCGGCCCGGATAGCACAGTTGGAAGAGCGTCCGCTTCGGGAGCGGTAGATCCAGAATCAATCCTGGGTCGAGTCACCCCCAAGACTTTAAAAGAGGAAGTTGTAACTTCCTCGCTTGGCGTTCAGCATCAAGGGGATGGTGCAACGACTGGTTGACCCCTATCAGTATAATGGCTCGAGCGCGGCGGCTTACTTGCCTTCGGTAAGTCGTCTCAGTGAAGCAGCACTAGATAAAAGAGCAGTGAAAATCCGTCCTGCTACAAGGAGGCACATTACACGTACATGCACCCTAAGGATTCCTTCATTGTCATATGACTGAAAAATTGTTGAGTCCGACGTTAAACCCCAAGCACTCACTCACTCACTTACTAGCATCAGTACTACAACCACCAGTACCATTATCACCACTAACACAAGCAGTGCCAATGAAACCAACTATACCACCAGTATAACAACCACCACCAGTACCACAACCACCACAAACACCACTACCTATATATTAATACTACAATCACCAGTACCACAACTACTAGCATCAGTACTACAACCACCAGTAGCAGTATCACCACTAACACAACCAGTGCCAATGAAACCAACTATACCACCAGTACCACAACATCCACCAGCATCACTGCCAATACCACTACAACTGTCAGCACCACTTGGATCCCACTACCAGTATCACTATAACCACTTCATCCCCCACTTCCACTGCCAGAACCACTACAACCGTCAGTAGCACTACATCCACCAGTACCAACTACCAGCACCCACTACAGCCCCCAGTACCTACTACCAGTACCACTACAGCCACCAGTACCCATTACCAGTACCACTACAGCCACCAGTACCCACTACCAGTTCCACTACAGCCACCAGTACCCACTACACTACAGCCACCGGTACCCACTACCAGTACCACTACAGCCACAGTACCCACTACCAGTACCCACCACCAGTACCCACTACCAGTACCTTTAGCCTCTCCTGCTTGGCTTTTCTCTGCACCTTCTTCCTCTCTGCTTCTTTCTTTTTTCTCTCCTTCTCCATATCTTCTGTCAATGGACCAGGGATCTGCAACAATCATCTCATATTTTTAATCCGAAATATTAAACAAAACTTGACTAAATACAAAATAAGAGCTAATGCAACAGTTTTGTACAGATACAGGAGGGCCTCAGTAGTTGTTCTTAAAATGTTCAGGTGTGAAAAGCATATATTAAAAGACGGTGATTAATAATCAATGTTGATATTTGCTAGTGAAACATTTCATACACATCATCAAAGTGGACATCGTGAATCATCCCTGGACACATTACTGGCAGCTGAGGCCATTGTTAAAACACGACATATTCCTCTTAATGGTCATTTATTGAAAATCCCTATTTACCTCTGCTTTTAGGTAATCGTATCTGTCAGGAAATCTAGCCATAAACCGCCTGTATTCATTCCGCACTTCTTTACTCTTGCTGCTTGTGTAAGGTGTCTGTCCAAAATGATCCCTGTATCAGCCAAGATGGAGAAATTCACATGTGGATTACAAACATTGTGGATTGTGGAAACAAATCTTTCAAGTCTATATATTTATTTATTTACTTCATTGGTGTCTTACGCTGTAACCAAGAATATTTCACTTATAAAGTATGCTTAGGAATTAACGTGAAACTTAACAATTCTTCATTCAAATCTTGATGAGAAGTCATTATGTGCGTGAACATAAATTGTGTCTTCTTGTGACAGGGAGAGTCCATGCCACCAAAGTGCTGCCGTCATTGAAGTATCATGTCGAAGACACCGGTTACATTATGCTGCCATTATGTTGTTTCATCGCTCAAGGTTACCCCTAAGGGTTTATTTGGCCTGCAGTTGAGAAACCCCAGTCTCACATACACCAAACAGCTATCTCACTTAGTACATACACGTAGAGAAACCCCATTCACATGTACTCCAAACAGCTATCTCACTTAGTACATACATGTAGAGAAACCTCTGTCACAAGTACACCAAACAGCTATCTCACTTATTACATACATGTAGAGAAACCCCTGTCACATGTACTCCAAACAGCTATCTCACTTAGTACATACATGTAGAGAAACCTTTGTCACAAGTACACCAAACAGCTATCTCACTTATTACATACATGTAGAGAAACCCCTGTCACATGTACTCCAAACAGCTATCTCACTTAGTACATACACGTAGAGAAACCTCTGTCACAAGTACACCAAACAGCTATCTCACTTATTACATACATGTAGAGAAACCCCATTCACATGTACTCCAAACAGCTATCTCGCTAAGTACATACACGTAGAGAAACCCCATTCACATGTACTCCAAACAGCTATCTCACTTATTACATACACGTAGAGAAACCCCATTCACATGTACTCCAAACAGCTATCTCACTTAGTACATACATGTAGAGAAACCTCTGTCACAAGTACACCAAACAGCTATCTCACTTATTACATACATGTAGAGAAACCCCTGTCACATGTACTCCAAACAGCTACCTCACTTAGTACATACACGTAGAGAAACCTCTGTCACAAGTACACCAAACAGCTATCTCACTTATTACATACATGTAGAGAAACCCCATTCACATGTACTCCAAACAGCTATCTCGCTAAGAACATAAATGTGGAGGTGCCACAAGAATGAAAAGACCTCTCCTGTTCCTTTTACACGTACTGAGCAAATATAGTACCAGTCTTAAAGGTGGCCTTAATTTCAACCACTGCTTCCAAAGACAAATTTTTAGAGTACCATAAATTGACACTTGTAAACGACTGTAAATACTGTAATTCAGCCCGCTGACAGTAGAGAGTTCCTACAAATACTGTACACATTTGTACATGTATTTCTGATATTAATTGGATGCAATAGCTTGCTAAATGTCCTTGATACAAACACTTTTCATGAAAAATGTACAACATATGGCCTAAAACTTCGTCAAAAACAAAAGTGCATTTTTACAAACAAATAAAGGTCATAAAATATTTCTTTCAAGTGTGAAATTTTTGGAATAGAATATCATCCTAGATTTTAAACAAACCTTAGACCTGATATCAATTTTCTAATCGAAAGAGACAGACTGCCACCTGGAGTAAAGCCTTAAAACCTGTCTGAAATTTCAGATGAACTTTAGAAGTGTTACGATAAGACCTTTCTCAAGCAAACTGTGCCTCTTGATCAGGTCAAAGAACGAAATATTTGGCCATTTACCATATTTATGTTATTTTCTCCAATTTACATGTAAACGAAAATTATTTAGTTTGGATACCTTTATAAATATATATATATATATATATATATACATATATTATTTAAAAAAACCATACATGTACATTCAGTCAACCCAGTTTTCAACCTTTGGTACGCATGGTAAGCTGATGAGTAAGACACTTACTTGACAGATGGATCTGCTCCAGCCGCCAGCAGAAGTCCCAGAATGCTTTTATGTCCCTCCTTTGATGCGACATGTAATAAGGTCATACAGCTGTCTCCGATAGGTTCATTTAACAGCTGGTGGGTAACTACTGGTGACAGTATCTCTGTGGAGTATGTCTTCATGGCAACCTTCCCAGCCGATTGTTGAGATACAGATAAATGAAAACCACTATGAGATCTGATTAGTTTATTGCTCTCCTTATTGTTATCACTAGTGATGCCAACA
The DNA here is from genome assembly GCF_032854445.1 of Liolophura sinensis. NCBI lineage: Eukaryota > Metazoa > Mollusca > Polyplacophora > Chitonida > Chitonidae > Liolophura > Liolophura sinensis. The sequence goes on along the minus strand of NC_088305.1, from coordinate 6,222,799 downwards.
CTTTTATTTTCCTTTAAATCAAAACCACTTGCTTTAGTTTCTTCATTACAAAAGTCCTCGGGATGGTTCTTTTTGTTCAACACACCTTCAAAAGCATTATCTTGGCCCTCATTGGTTGATTTGTGACCATGGATATGATTGGCTTTTGTATTAGACATATCGTCTTCCTGATTGGTTGAATTATTGCAGATGTGACTTGAGAATGACTCGGCATTATTGTCACTAGTATCAAGCTTTTCTTTGCTCTGATTGGTTGATTTGCGACAATGGTTGTGATTGGCTTTTGTCTTGGGGAGATCTTTTTCCTGAGAGGCTGAATTACTGGTGATGTGACTCAGATCCAATGACCCAGCATTGCTAGAACTAGCCTCAAGCTTCCCTTGTTCAGCTGTTGTTGGTGGTGGTGACTGATCAGTTGCTGGAGGGTTGAAAATGGCCAGTAAATTTTTCAGACTGTCCACATCTCCTACTTTACAGGCTGTGTACAGAGAGTTCTTCAGATGGTACTTTTCCTCTTCTGTTCAACAGAAATTCAAAATGTCAGCATTCCTTGTATACACTGCTTTTCACACATAACCAGACAAGGTACAGCAATATGGTTTATTTATTTGATTGGTGTTTTACGCCGTACTCAAGAATATTTCACTTATACGACGGTGGCCAGCATTATGGTGGGAGAAAACTGGGCAGAGCCTGGAGGAAACCCACGACCATCTGGAGGTTGCTGACAGACCTTCCCACGTACGGCCAGAGAGGAAGCCATGCAACAACATAAGAATTCTGCTGCAAACTATTGTTAAACTGAAACAAAAGAATTTGGAAATCACAGTTGTTGTTTTTTTTTTTTAACTCACCAAAAACATTACTCTCCGGTTCTACTTGATGTTTGGACAGTATATCACCCTTCTTCTTCTGCTTTTTTCTCCGAGGCTTTCTGGTAGCTTCAAACAGTTTTAGGTTAAGTGTTGAAATCTCCTGATGCAAACACACCAGGTCAACATCACTGGCAGATGACCCAACAGAAGACGTTGACTGTCTTCGGTCTCGCAAAAGGCTGTCTGTAACATAACATTTCCTATTCAGCATGTTTAGGTAAGATCAATTTTGCAGATAAAATACCTCAAAATGATGTGAGCAACAGATCTCAAAGTTGAAATAAATACGAAGTGTTAAATTAATGTATTATAATTTATTCCAATATGTTGTATAAATCTTCCAGTGACATGATATCATGACATTAGGGTTATATTAAAATAGTTTTGAAAAATACAGAGGTTGATGACTTTTGCTGGCTGAGTTTTCAGGCTATGTTTTAAAGCGGACTTAACATGATTCATCCAAACTAAAAGTGTATATTTTCTGTATAACACACTTACACCAACATATACATACAACATTTTCTGTATAACACACTTACACCAACATATACATACATGTATTGTGTAAAATTTCAGGTCGGGAGACATAAAATTTTTTGTTTCCCACTGTAGTCTAAAAATGTAAGGTATTTTGGCAGGACATCATTCACTCTACAGCTCCAGTTCTCCTAAATTTACACTGGGTGCCATTTTCTGATCGCATCAGATATTGTATGATTTGTCTTATGTTTAAATCACTGCATGATGAGTCACCACTATATCTAAAAGAACTGCTTTTTAAAAACACAGCAGTACACAATAAGTTTCTTAGATCAACTTTCAACAACCTTCATATTGATAAGCATAACTCTAACTATTATAAAAACAGGTTTACAGCAGTGAGCTGTCCTGCTTGGGACAATTCAGAATGTCTAATCAAAACAGCACCATCACTTTCTGCTTTTAAGTCACGTTATTTGAAAAAGTACTTCAACCACTAAATTTATATGAACTGATATATGTAGTGATGTATTACTGACTGTTTTCAGGTGCTTAAAAAATGGAATTATATATATATATATACTATTTGTATGTGTTTAATGTTCATGTATTGTTATAGAGGGCCTCTGGGAAGAGCAAATTGTTAAATTTGACAGGGTTACTCTCTTTAAATAAAGGTTTCATTCAATCATGTATAAACCACTTGAATGTTGGAGAAGACACGTAGCATAGGCAAGATTTACAGCAACCTGCATTAACTACAAGAACTCCTGATTGCGATTAAACAATGGATAAGTGTGGTTCCATGACTTTTTCACTTTAATATTGATTATAACACCTTGTTATTCAGAATTCATCTGGTCTTACCTAGTACAGGTAAATTTGGGTGAGTGACATCAGTGACAGCAGACTGATCCTCTTGTGAATTGGTCCTGGCTAAGGGAGATAGCCTCGCTTTGTTTTTTGGCGATTTTTTCTTGGGACTAGGAAACTCAGAATTGTCAGTGATTGGTTCCAGATGACCACTTTCCAAGCTAAATGTCCGGCGTGGTGACAAGGGAACGAACTCTCGAATATCCTCTTCCTTGCCTAGCAACAGAAATCATAACCCCAACTTTATGAAGTGAGTAACCAATCAATAAAACCTAGCTCCACTCTAAAACCCACATCCTTCATCCAAAGTGTTACAAATCTTATCTCTCCCCATGTAGCTCTTTGATGAGATTTATTTTGCACTGTTCCACATTCTCTTAACAGTGTCATTTGCTTCATAATGATGTTGAGGCTCTTTGTTATCCAGAGAAACAGATTCACAGCTAGCTGGTGTATACAATAAAAACAAATAAAGTCAACTGACATCAGCTTCAACTTTCCTTTGCTATGTTTATTTGAGCCGTGTATGTACGTGCGCTGAATTACGTCCAGGGCAAAAACAAAAGGGCACATTGCGTAAACTGTCAAACTGACAGAACACAGTGAACAACACAGACAAAATTTGAAATATAACTCCACAGAGGAATGGTATAATTTGATTATTTAGTTTTTAATGCTCTGCTCAAAAATTGTTCACCTTTATGATGGTAGTCAGGTTTATGGGTGGAGGAAACTAGCGACCACTGATACAACGAAGCAACAGTTTATATCCAAAAATATGTGATAGAATTATCAAATGTTGTTGCCAAATTGTCAGCATAAATGTTGATTCCACCTCAAAACATGTTCAAATTTCCACTCCAAACCGTCACAGAAAAACATTTAAATTCAACTTATTTAACCAGTCAACCAGTCAAATTCTAAATTAAAGTGTGAAATAATCTGGTATCCAAACAAGTCCTGCTTACCGTAGCACTCAATTGACGCCAGCATTTCGTGAACCCTGCGAACCTCTTTGTACGTCGCTCTCCTCGTTGGGAACGGAATGATTCTTATCCGGGGATCATGTTTACGAAAGGGAGGGTTTTTGCCCCCAAAGAAAATCTGTCGGTTAAAACTCGGAGCTCTGAGAAAAATGAGGTCACATTTTTTAATGAGGTCATCCCATGAGGCTATCAGGTCTTGAATGTCCTGAATTCAGAAAAAAAAACAAAGAAATATTTATAATAAAACAAAACTAGAAACTGGAGTCAGGATTATGTGTGGGATATCTTGGAAAACACCACAATTTATACAGATCAGCATGATATAAAAGCGTAGCCAACAGCACAGGGTATAAAACCACTGACAACTGTTTGGGTCAGGTCAGGTCAGGTCATTTGTACATGTGCACAGGAAGCTAGCATGAGCTGGACTTGAATTCAAAGCGTCCACTAACATTAGTTGGAGGCTTTTGGTCGTGGTGCTGCACCAGCACATTATTTAAACCACTCTCGCACACTAACCACTCTAGAACGCTAAACTCAGAGGCCTTCCCCTGCCCACCAAGTATAACTGCATAGGGGAGGGGAAGGAAGGGGAGTGAGCGGTGGTTGGTCCTCTTGATCTGATGTAAAGCCACAAGCCTCTTGATCTGATGTAAAGCCACAAGCCTCTTGATCTGATGTAAAGCCACATGCCTCTTGATCTGATGCAAAGCCACAAGCCTCTTGATCTGATGCAAAGCCACAAGCCTCTTGATCTGATGTAAAGCCACAAATCCCTTGATCTGATGTAAAGCCACAAGCCTCTTGATCTGATGTAAAGCCACATGCCTCTTGATCTGATGCAAAGCCACATGCCTCTTGATCTGATGTAAAGCCACAAGCCTCTTGATCTGATGTAAAGCCACAAGCCTCTTGATCTGATGTAAAGCCACATGCCTCTTGATCTGATGTAAAGCCACAAGCCTATTGATCTGATGCAAAGCCACAAGCCTCTTGATCTGATGTAAAGCCACAAGACTCTTGATCTGATGTAAAGCCACAAGCCTCTTGATCTGATGTAAAGCCACAAGCCTATTGATCTGATGTAAAGCCACATGCCTCTTGATCTGATGTAAAGCCACAAGCCTCTTGATCTGATGCAAAGCCACAAGCCTCTTGATCTGATGTAAAGCCACAAGTCCCTTGATCTGATGTAAAGCCACAAGCCCCTTGATATGATGTAAAGCCACATGCCTCTTGATCTGATGCAAAGCCACATGCCTCTTGATCTGATGCAAAGCCACATGCCTCTTGATCTGATGCAAAGCCACAAGCCCCTTGATATGATGTAAAGCCACATGCCTCTTGATCTGATGTAAAGCCACATGCCTCTTGATCTGATGTAAAGCCACAAGCCTCTTGATCTGATGCAAAGCCACATGCCTCTTGATCTGATGGAAAGCCACATAAACCTCTTAATGTAGTGTCAAACCTTTCTACAAAGCCCCAAGCCTCCTGACGCAAAGCTGACGAAGACTGCTGTTTCCGGGTCAGTAGTGATATTTCTCATATCACATAATTTCTACTTTTGACTGGTGTTTTCCTTTTTATTCAGTGACCAAATGAAAAGACTATTATCCACACAGTACCTGCATGAGCGCAGCTTCGTTGTACCGCCTCAGACTCGCACCTCCGGATTTCGGCGCATTTCCCTGGGAGTCGCGACTGCCCTGAGCCGATCCCCGCTTTGCTCGCACAACGTAACGGTGAAAAGTTTTGTGTTGTACCACAGTGTCTCTGAAAAATAGTGTGACAATGGCAAGAGCATACATTATAACATGTTTAGGCCACACATGGGAAGGTCAGATAGCAACCTGCCGATGATCGTGGGTTTCCCCTGTCTGGTTTCCTCCCACTATAATGCTCTCAGTTGTCGCATAAGTGAAATATTCTAGGGCACGGCGTAAAACACCCATCAGATATATAAATAAATAAAATACTAAAATGATAACAAGAATTTTATCCATCAAAGATAGACAGTATTCTGTCTGAGAATCCATTATTGTTATGTATATATTTACCCTCTATCATGTCTCCATATTGAAGAATTAAAGAATTTTTTATCACCATGGATTACCGCACATAATAGTGAATAGTGAATAGTGAACACATACTTTTACTTCAAATACTGAGTTGTCTTCACTCTTTCTTAACTCTGCTACATTAACTAAAAATGTAATGTAGAACAATTGATTTCTTCTAAAATTTTCAGACACCTGGTCTTCTCATTTTAGTCAATATATATGTAATTCTAGCAAGAATATTTAGTTTCTTTTTTCTCACATGGTTAGACCATCTAATGAACAATATATGTAATAATAGCTTTACATTTTCCAAATGGCTGGTAAAGAAATGTAATATTCTACTTTCAACGCTACTAATATCTGTCCCAAATTTTAGAATAAACAAGGTAACAAAATGTTATTAGTACATAGAAAACTTGAGTTCAGGTCCAGCTCATGCTGGCTTCCTCTCTGGCGTTAGTTGGTAATGTCTGCCAGCAAATCTGCAGATGGTCATGGGTTTCCCCAGGGCTGGTTTCCTCCTACCACAATGCTAGCCACCGTCGTATAAATGAAATATTCTTGGGTACGGCGTGAAACACCAAACAAGTAAATAAATCAATCAAATTCTTCTCACCAATCAATACATACAAAACAACATAAACATTAATAACACAGCAATGAAAGCAAATGCTTCATATTCACTAAATTTCTTCTTCAATCTACCTGTCAAAAATAGCAGCAGCAAAATGGCCGCCTCCTGCCATCATGACGACCCAGGTCATGTGATCGGGGAGACTGGAGGCGATGGTTGTGATGTCAGCACAAGTCTCTGGAGGGTTCTAGGTGTACATGTCAACAACAACAACAAAAAAGGAAATACACATGTAGGAAATACAGGAATTACACAATTATATACCATAATTGCCAATATGCAGGTATCCAGTGAATTATTCATTTTGATTGGTGTTTAATTCACACAAATAGTTCCACAGATCATGTTTGCATAAAACAGAATGAAAGTAATTACATGTATACATCACGCACAAGATCAGGCTTCACAAATGTCTATTATGTGTAAAATTCCAGAAATTTGTATTTAACTTCCACATTTCCAGGCTAAAAAACTCACTTCCATCGTTATGATTTTAGCCCTCGTCTCAACTTTTGGGTTACGCTGAACTCTTCAGAAGTGAGAGTGAGTCTTATAAGTGGCAAAGGGGGAGTTCTCTGTTTGATCCTAAATTCTTCATATAGCATGTAATACAAAACACACTCTGTCATCAGTGGAGGTGAGGTTTTTAACGCGAAACAAATCCAATGATTCTCACCTTTTTGTGATAGAGGACACACCTATACAGGGAAATGAGCTGCCCCGACGAATTCCTCAGGAAGACTTTAGGGTATTTCCTGGCCGAGGGATTTTCCTGGTACAAGCCACTCTCTGACTCGCTATCACTGCCATTGCAAAGAGACTGTCTCATCCGGGCGGGAACGCCTAGAGGTTTGCTACGAGGAGGACAATCGCTCTCTGTGTCAGAGCCATCAGAATCTGTATCAGACCCGGAGAGACTGGAGATATTTCCTGGAACAGGACACCGAGAATGAATGACTGACTCGTGATTTGTTCAATTGTTTAGCATGTATGTATACGTATGCTTGGGGTTTAATGCCATACTAAACAATTTCCCATTTATTTGATGAAGATGAGTCATTATGTGTGTGTGTGTACATATATTGTGTCTTCTTGTGGCAGGGCGAGTACATGTTGACAGAGTGCTGCTGCCACTGAAAAATCAAGCCAAAGACACCAGACATGACACCCCTCTAGTCACATTATACTGTCAGCGGGCCAAACAGTCCTGTTTTCTTGCTCTAACCTCTCATTGCTGAGCGCCTAACGAGGCAGCATCAAGTACCATTGATAAAATTTTTGGTATGAAACGAACCTGGTTTGATCATGGGTCTGCCAACTTGGTTTGTTTGGGATTTAACCCTGTGATCCAAGAATTTTTCACTTATACTGTATAATGGTAGTCAGGTTTATGGGTGGACTAAACCACAGAACCCATAATAAACCACCAACCTTCGGCAAGTATCTAACAAACTTTCCAACTTTAAGCTTCATGCAAAACAATGAGAGCTAATGACTTGTTACAAAACAGATAACAATAAAATATCATAAATTCATTACCTATTACAATAAAGTAATAAAAATAAGTTCAATACAAACTGTTATAAAGTATATTTAATATGTATTTTAGGTTTTCTCATCTTTCCTTTGCAAACATACTCTTTTGATTTTAACATCAAATTCCACCTCATATATACTTTTCAAATATAATTATCAACATGTACAAAATCAAATAAAATTAAATTTCAAAAGTTTACATTTTATCAAAGGAAACACAAAGCAGATATATTTATTTAATTGATTAGTGTTTTACACCACACTCAAGAATATTTCACTTACATGATGGCGGCCAGCCTTATGGTGGGAGGAAACTGGGCAGAGTCTGGGAGAAACCCCTGACCCTAACCACAGGTTGCTGGTAGACCTTCACACGTACGACCTGAGTGGAAGCAAGCATGAGCAGGACTTCACTCACAGAGACTACATTGCTGAGAGGCTCCTGAGTCATTGTGCTGCATTAGAGTTTTATTCACTAGGCCACAGAGCCCCCAAAACACAAACTAAGGGAAGCATACAATGTACCTGAGATTGTTTCAAATGCATCTTCTGAGACAGAGTTAAGGCCCTTGATGCGCTGTTTGAGGTTGAACCGATGCCAGTCCGAACGGTAATGATGTTTCTGTACGGGAGTAGAGGGAAATGTTTATGGGGAAATGTTTAAAGGAAAAGACAACTATTTGGAATCCCCATTAGCTTTTAATAATCAAAATAACATTTCATTTGCTGGTTTGGGTAAAACTGATTGCATTTCAATTTAATGCTGTATCCCTCACATTTATGAGATTTTACATGCCCTTTGAACTTGATGTTTCTCAGACAGACAAGTTGAACACTTCAACTGTGAAGAGCTTACAAATATGTGCATATTTCACACCAACCTCAAATCAGAAATGTCAAAATGTTGGCTAAAAACTACTGACATCATCACAAATTTTACTGACAGATAACACAGGTACAGTACCTGTTCATTTCTGTGAGGAAATTCCGTCTGGCAAAAGTTACAGGACATCTTTTCAGACACCAGGAATTCTTTTTTTATCTCTGAAACTGGTACATACAGAATACAACAAACCTGTGACAAGACTTATGACTGTTTGGTTGATTTAGTGATAGGTGTTTAATTTGTCTAATTTCTTCTCCACTCACAGTACAATGTACCATCATACACAGTGACACCACAGGCTTACACCATCATACACAGTGACACCACAAGCTTACACCATCATACACAGTGACAACACAAGCTTACACCATCATACACAGTGACACCACAAGTGTACACCATCATACACAGTGACAACACAAGTTTACACCATCATACACAGTGACACCACAGGCTTACACCATCATACAGAGAAACCACAAGCTTACACCATCATACACAGTGACACCACAGGCTTACACCATTATACACATTGACACTACAAGCTTACACCATCATACACAGTGACACCACAGGCTTACACCATTATACACAGTGACACCACAGGCTTACACCATCATACACAGTGACACCACAGGCTTACACCATTATACACATTGACACCACAAGCTTACACAATCATACAGTGACACCACAAGCTTACACCCTCATACACATTGACACCACAAGCTTACACCATCATACACAGCGACACCACAGGCTTACATCATCATACACAGTGACACCACAGGCTTACACCATCATACACAGTGACACCACAGGCTTACATCATCATACACAGTGACACCACAAGCTTACACCATCATACACAGTGACACCACAGGCTTACACCATCATACACAGTGACACCACAGGTTCACACCATCATACAGTGACACCACAGGCTTAAACCACATACAGTGACACCACAAGCTTACATCCTACACAGTGACACCACAGGCTTACATCATCATACACAGTGACACCACAGGTTCACACCATCATACAGTGACACCACAGGCTTAAACCACACACACAGTGACACCACAAGCTTACATCCTACACAGTGACACCACAGGCTTACGCCATCCTACACAGTGACACCACAGGCTTACACCATCACAGGCAAGTCCTTGCGTAGTGTAAACATATATGACTGACAGAACAGTTTACACCACTTTTAGCTATTTCTTATAATACTGGCCTAAGAATATCTTTCACAGTTGTCTCAAGAAGCAATTTGATCTTTGTCCATATTTTCTCCAAATGCGGCAGAATTGGATTACTACTTTGAAGTGGGTTCATTTCTCCCCTCCTTCCCCACACACAAACACCACCACCACCATCCACCTCACTACGACATGTAAGGTAGGCGGAGTTAGGAAGTGTGTATGAAAATTACAGTTAATGAAACTTTGACAGGGAAAAAATAAAAATGTAAAAAAGCTGTGCACAAATATCAGTCTCAAAATGCTACTTCAGTCCCGAGAGAAACCAGGAGAAAACATTAAAATGACATAAAGGATACCCTATGCAACAGAGCGAACGCTACATTTCAAAAAGTGTTAAGGTGAACAACTCAATTTAACCCCTATAAAATGAAAAGTCCTCAAAAACAAAATCTTCGTCAGTTTCCATAAATTTTTTCAATTCTAACGTGATAGTACTCCTTATGTGACGACAAACTGACGTCAATTAAGGCAGTTATGCTGGAATGATATCACGTGCATTTGAAAGTACATCGTCATTGGTGCGATGCATGACGTCACGCCAGGCAAAATTGGAATCTACAGAAAACTTTTGTTTCCAAATCATACTCCAAAACTACCAACAGTGGTTTTAATAAATGCCATTTTTCAAAAATTTGGTAAGACAATGTAGGCCATCTCGATTCATATCATTTAACCTTGCTTTAAGACAGACAGGCCTTCAAAATGAAATAGCTCTTTAAAGTGCATACATTAATGTTAATATACGCATAGCATAGAGTACATGTACATATCTAATCAAAGGACCTGAAATCTCACCGTTTCCTGATACTGTTATCTGAACCATTTCTTTTGGTGCGATAGTCAAACCCTCTCCCTCGTAACTAGGGTTACAGCAGGCTATTGTCAGTCCATCCAGTATTTCCTTAGCCTCTTTGGTGCTGTACAGGAGACATGAGGAATATTTGGGGGCAGACTTTCGGGGTAGCCTGCGGCCTGTTGATATGGTGTTAGACACTCTGGATGGAGATTCTTGCGCAGGAAGACCATCTGTTGAAGCCCCTTCCATTTTTTAATGCGGATTGACTTAGTTATGGAGGAGCGGTGTAGTAAATAAATCTGCAAGAGGAAATGTCCCATATAAATTATTTATTTTATCTATATGCCATACTCAGGAATTTTTCACTTGTACATGCAGAATAAGATTTTGGAGTGCCCAGTGTATGCCACCAATACTGTCTCTAGACTATTGGACTTCATTCAACTGCAAAGTTAGACACAAGTGTTCATTTACAGTGATAACATATAATAACATTTTATGAGTAACTGACAGACTTTCTCACATGTGACGTACAGATCAATGTAATCACTGTGACTGCACACCGTATTCATGGGGTGGAAAATAAGCTAACACACAAGCATCTTAGGTTGCTCATTGTCACCACAGTCACACAATGAGTGAGAGTAGTAGAACCTACAAATTTACTGTCAAAGACCGGGCTTGAAACCGCACCTCATATGTAACAGCAATTGAAAAACAAGTGCCTCTAACCACTATTCAAAGTCCTACCGAAATGTTCCATAATAAGGAAACAAAGACTTATTTTTACGTTTTTATTAACAACCTAGCTACAGTCCAAGACTGCACTAATGTTAAGTTTGGCAAACTTTTGTTCGGCCAGGAATGGCCCCAAACCAATGTCTTAGGGCGCTTCATTAAAAACCTGACCCAGTTACCTGCCGTTATCAAATATGTTCAGGTTGTCAGTACAGCCGTTCGCTTTAAGCATCACCAAGGTATCTCGGACCCATGCAACCTAGGAAATATCAAATTGACGTTGCGCTTACAATAAATCTACAGAAGAAAAGATAAAGAACATAACTGTTTGTAAATTTAAGGCCGTGGAGAGGCATTTAATAGATAATTTTTGTTTCTAACACCATGATACACTGTCACGGCAACTGCATTAGATTTTAAATGAAGCATGCTCTGATGTTGGTGTGGGGAACAAAATTTTGCCAAAACTAATGTCAGAGCAATCTCGGACTAATCTAGCTATACATAGTATACATGTAATTGGCGTTTATTATTCTGTATTGTAATACGATTTTTCATTTCTTATTGAGGGGTAGGGGAAGCGGGGGGAGGGGGGGTGGGGGGCAACACCCATCAACAGAATATCTGGATCACACTAGCATGTATGTATTCCAAAAATTCAGAATACATGAACACCCCATTAAGGCTGCTGCACAGTTCTTGACACTTCAACTGCTTCTAATAATATGTAAATGGGATTCAGTACAGTTGTAACAAAGCTACACGAGCCTTAAATGAATGGAGTCCGAACTGGAAATGTCAAACAACTACAAAGGCACCAAACAGCATGGACGTTCACCAACTATTGTCATAGCAGCTAACATGTACCTTAAGAAGGTGACAGAGACAACCACTGAACACACCATACCTGACACAGGTAAACCACTCAGCAATGGACATTGCCAGGACAACAACAAATTCACGTGGCTGTCTGAATTATATCTAGTAAGCATAAGAGCAGATTCACTGACACTTCCGGAGCTAACTACACCTCCAATCGGTTGATTGGAAGTCACTATTTACACTCCATGACCCAAAATAATTTTGTCACAGTTCTTTTTGCTTGCATTTTGAATTCAACAATGGCATGGAGATACACGGAATTTACAACAGCAGCAACAAGTAATACTTATAAGTTTGTCCTGTGTCAACATGGAAGGTTTGAAAATTACACTTAACATTTTTACATGTTGCTCCAATGGCCACAATTTATGCCTACCTGGACAAGCAGCCACATAGAAGCTTCAATCAACCATTTACAGTGTCAATGATGAATTCAACAGGTAAATAAAAGTTGAAATTAAACTGCACAAATTATTTATTTATTTATTTGATTGGTGTTTTACGCCGTCCTCAAGAATATTTCACTCATATGACGGCGGCCAGCCTTATGGTGGGCGGAAACCAGGCACAGCCCGAGGAAACCAACGACCATCCGCAGGTTGCTGAGGGACCTTCCCACGGAGAGGAAGCCAGCTGCACAAATTAGATCTCCAACATAAAACAATCATTACCAAGTTATTCACAATTCCAAAACACATAAGTCGTGTCACAGCAACAGATTCACAGATATCAAACTCACATGTTCAGTCAACAGATAATACAAGCTTGTCACGTGCGGTCAAAACTTTCACTGAGCGATTCTTCACCTCACTCAGCTGGACGTTGTTGTTGTTTCACAGCTGTACATGACACTGACAGACGGTGGGTGTATACATAAATAACAAACCACCTCCACACAAGGACTTAATTAAGCCTGTGTTATTTTCAGCTGACGGACCTTTCAAGTGATTGTGCAAGGCCCGGTGTAAAAAAGCAAACAGCTGGTAAAGGTAAACACAACCCAAACCCTTACACCATCCTGTGACAGGACGTCGCCATTGCAGGTGGCCGTACGTTCAGCTTCGCGCATGTGTGAGGAGTGACAGCCGGAAGTCGAGTGCGACACATGGCGTGATGTCTGAAACATGAATGAGATCATTTTTGCTGCCAATCGTCTGCTCAGTAGAACATCCAGTCTGATAACAACCTCCCAAACGCTCAGGAACGCACTTGTTCTATCATTCTGCCGGAAAATTTCTTTGAAAAGGTATGGCGGAGTTTTTGCGTGGAAAAGGAGAAATTATTGTTTGTTGTCGTCTGCTAAAAATGTGTGTTGTAGATGTTGAACTGTTTTATGGTTGTGATTTGACAAAGTGTCATACATTGTATGGGACTAAAGGTAAACGATTATTACCTGTAAGTTTCCGATAGTGAAACGATAACTTTAACGCATTTGTATTTCACAAGTATAAGACCCTTTGGATTTGTACACGAAATATTGCCACCCTGGAATGTTGTTGTTGGAAAGATATTAAAACTGTGTTATGTATTCTATCATATAGATATTGATAGTAATGCATGACCATATACCAACAGTTGAATACAAATTGCTTTGCCATATTGTATATTATGATTTATCATTCATGTATTACATTAGGGTAAATGACCTAAAGTTTTGCCTTGGGACTTTGAAAGTGTATTCCAGATTTCATAGTGTTGATTGAGGTTCTTACTGACTGTACACCGCAGTGAGCATCAGGTGTGGTCAGGGGATTATACTGACAGTTTGAGAATGTGATAAACAAGCTCACGCTTCACTGAGCAGTTAGTCTATGCTCCTACCTCCAACAGATCATGTTTTTCTAAGTTTCAATCTTTCTGATTTTAGTTCATGCTCTTCGCAACAAGTTGATTGCTTTATTGTTGTCATTTTGTGATAAATGGGAATTTGGGAGAAAATTCTTTGGAAATTAAGCGTGACTACACAGTACCTTAATGCAGGTGGAGTGTCACATCAAATATCTTTTTAAATCACATGGTTCTCAGCATACAAAGCTTTAGTAAAATGTAGCATACTGCGAATCAATACTTGCAAACTAATTCTACTAGCAGACAAGATAAAGATGCCATACTGCGATTTAAATGTGCATTTGCGCCACAGCAACTAAGAATTTTTTGTTCATTCTGGCGAAATTTGAAAGTATGTCAACTTCCGCCCTCATTTCATAAACATGAATGCTTAATTTACATAATTCTTGATACGTCATTGAAATTTTAGTCATACAGGTTGGTTTTATCTGTGTGGATACAAACCACTTACAATCACAGGACTCGAAATTTCTATGTGTCTACCCATCGATCATGTGGTTTTTTCTGGCAAAAGGCAAATCATTAATTTTGTTTGTCACTGGCGACAGGTAAATCTCGTCGGGGCAAAACTGTCTGGGCTAATCACTCTCTTCTGTCATCTTGCCACGAACTCAGATCATGCGAAGTATATGACAGTAACTCACATGCAAAACTGTACGTTATTTACCTTAGGTTTATGTTTATATGTTAATGACAACTTCGGATTCTGTGGGCCCTGCCTGGTTTTTCCTCCCACCATAAAATATAAGCGAAATATTCTTAAGTACTGTGTAAAATTCCTATCAAGTAAATAAATAATGGCCAGTCTCGAAGACTGGAGACCCCTGATCAAACTTTAGTCGGGTCTTACCAGATTAAGACGTTGAGCATGATACTGAGAGATTAGCGCAAGGGAACAGGACTGGTTGGGCCAGTGTGAGTATAATGTGACTGGGTGGAGTGTTAAGTCTGGTGTCTTCAGCATGATGCTTCAGTGGAGGCAGCACTTTGATGACATGGACTCACCTTGCCACAGGAAGACCCAGCATATATACACACTCTTAATGACTCTTTCTCATCAGATATGACTGAAAAATTGTTAAGTACAACCAAAAACCCAGAGTATACATATATATATACATACATACATCTGTGTTAAACAGTTAAGTTTACTACCCAATTCCGCTGGTTTTTGATCTGTAACACCCTGTCCATCAGTCTATCCGTAGTAGTGGATGTAGCACAGCTGAGCAAATGTAATGTATATTGTGAACAGCAACAAAAAATAGCTTTGAACATATGTCACTGTGAAGCAGAATTTTGTATTGACCCACTCGTTATTCAGGCAGTGTTTTCACCTCCATGTCCGAATGAATAATTTGTGTTTGCACAGGTAAATAGCCAATACCCTCATGTTTGCGTTCTTGAATACTAAAATTATCTAAGTTAGGTTGTTGACCAATAATGAACCAATTTAGCCCAGGAGGTTGGGGGGATATTATTTGCTAAAAACATAGAAATATGATTGATATTTAAAGATATATGAGGATTTATTTGCAAAATCTGGGGGAGTCTCCTCGGATAGATTTTTTTTTTCACCATAAAGCACATATATACATGTATAATCCCCTAAATATGTCGAACTCTGTGGACATCAAAACCTTTGTGCAACTGTTCAATGGTACTAGACATGTTAGATTTGGATTATGTTCTGGTTGATTCTCGCAGATCAAATCTACAGGCATCAATAATAAACTCTGGTAAGAAATGACAAAAATATAAGTCTGATATAATATATGTACTGTTACTGATTTTTTAAGGTGGAGAAACATAAAAATGACATAAAGTTCAGATGAAAGAGTGCGAAAAGCTATTCCCAAAAGTGGTCTTCAACATTTTTTCTGATTTTTTCTTAAGGAGAAAAAGACACTTGAAAATAATTTTTTTAATGGTGGGTATTTGTGACCACCTTTTAGTATTTATAGTCTTTGTTTAATAATGTCATAAATGAGGATGTAACACAGGTTTAATAAATATTTTGCACCAGAATTTGTTCTTTTCAGCTAACAAATGTATCAAACCGCAATTTGGATCATAGTTATATTCTTAATATGTTCATAAATATTATCATAATTTAGGTTAAATGCATATGTTTTGATATAAACAACAAATTTACATTCAAATAAATTTATTAGACAACCATCACATCCTTATTTAGAACATTATTATACAACAATGATAAATACCAAAAGTTGGTCCAAATACAAAATATTTTCAAATACCCTTTCTCTTCCAAAAAAAATCCCCCAAAATATTACAGAGCATATTTGCAAATAAGCTTTGACGCTCTTTGATTTGATTTTGGCATCATTTTTATGTTTCCTTCTCCTTTAACAGTGACTACAAATCCCCCGTTAAGATGTCATCAGACGAGCAGCTGTTCAAAGGCTTGGATCAGACACAGATAGAGTTGATGAAAGAGGAATGTATACTTGTGGATGAGAATGACAAAAACATTGGATCTGCCTCCAAAAAAGTCTGTCACCTGCTGGAAAATATCAATAAGGGTAAGACTGGTGGTTTCATTCTAGTTCTACTGTTTACCTGTCATGCATGCCAAATGAATATTATAACACCTTTGCTGGCAAATTGAACTGAAGTTTCAGTCTCACCAAGGCCTGGATTTGGCTGCAGCTTTAAGTCAGTGGATTTGTCAGGTGTTTACTCTGGCCACTGGAGTTTTCTACACAGACAAGCCTGACTGCTGTCATATATTACTGAGATATTCTTGTACGGTGTTCAACAACAATCAGATAAGTAAATCAGTATATATTGTTGTATAAATTTCTAAAATAGGAGGAAATGTTAGTGTAACACGAAATCCATATGACCCACAAAAAAAAAAATGTATGAATGCACAGATAAAAGTACTAGTAAAATAAAAATTCTATACCATTTAGTTTTTTTTTTTACAAAAGTAATGCTATTATTCTGAATGATTTTTACCGGTAAGCCGTCTCAGTGAAGCAGCACTAGATAAATGAGCAGTGGAAATCTGTCCTGCAACAAGGAGGCACATTACACTCTAAGGATTCCTTCATCGCCGTTTGACTGAAAAATTGTTAAAGTACACTGAATGAATTTTCAGTGTGAATTTTTTTTCATCTGCTGGTTATGGAAAAGAGCAATTCCATTTTTGTGTAAGAATAAATTTCAGTCAAAAGGCTTCTCTTAGTCCTGTGTGAATTTTTCATGTGGAAACAGCTGTAGAGTGAGAAAAGGCATGTGACTATACATGTGTCATGGGAACAGTATCCACAGTAACTATCGTTCATGTATCTGTATCTTGTAATTTTCATGTACAAGTATGTTTCAGAGATGTATCAGAGATTTATTTCGTGGCATTCTTTTGTTTCAGGAATGCTACATCGAGCGTTTAGTGTTTTTTTATTCAACACTAAGGGGGAGTTACTCTTACAGCAGAGAGCAAATGAGAAAATCACATTTCCAGGTGAATTTGTCTTAGAATTTTATTACTACCCTATACAGAGCCAAACAAGCAACCATCTCCACACCACCCCCACCCCCAGCTCCTTCATGTTACCACATTGTCACAGCTGATTTATCAGTCGGTTTCCATTACATAGCCTCGGACAGCCTACATGTATCTGTTGCAGACGTTGCCATGTTAATTATTGGCCCTATGAAAAGTCCATTATCCAGAAGTATGCAACTTCCCTATTACACTTTTCTTCGACACATTATATTGTGATGTATCTCTGCAGCCACATATTGTTTTCTCTCTATTGCACAGCAAGCATTTGAGAAATGGCTAATGCATGGTGGGAAAATGTTCCACATACTGTTGTGCTGAAAAATTATGACAGTTCTGCAAAAGGACAAGAGTGTGTTTGATAGTAACTGTTTTAGAGTTGCATGGAAATATAAAAACAGTCAATGGGTTCTTAACCGCATTGCAACAATTATTAGTGAAATCATAGTTTTTAAATACGGACTTTCATTTTCAACATGTAGCCAGTTTTTGTAGGAGCCATTTACATTAGATTTCCAGTGATTCAGTTCACAATTTCCACCCAAGAGGTTGGCGTGTTTCTCCACCAGATGGGGTGAGCTTGTACAGATGACGTAAAAGGTGTAATGTGCCCTGGAGACTAGCTATAGGGAAGTTGCATACATCTAGGTAATGGACTTTTAATTAATGAAGTAGCATATCTGGAGACAGTGCTACATGTTCAGGTTTATCACATAAGTCCTTGTGTGTATGTTTGGATGTTCATAATTATACATGCAAATAATATACATAAAAGTTGCAGTATACATGAGATTGAAAAGGGTCAAATTATACTTCAGGTACATGTATATCCAAGCTGTTCTATTATGTAAAAAAATATTTAAAATACATGTAGGAGGAAATCAATCTTGCACGATTGTCAAAAAAACGAAACTGAACATAGTGAGATACATGTTATATACAGAAAAACAGAATGATGTTGACAGGCTTGTTTGTGAGAAAATATCTGGCACGCAGTTTTCTTTCTTGTGTCTTGCCATTTTAAACAATATCTGGCACGCAGTTTTCTTTCTTGTGTCTTGCCATTTTAAACGAGCAGTAGGTGAATAAATCTAAAGTTTTCATATATTGACCTATAAGTGGTCTATTTTGTGATGAGTAGTAGATCATACACTTACGTTGATGTTAGGTATGAAGAAATTTTGAGGCATGTGATCACTTGACTTTCACAGTCAGGACAGATGTGGAGTTGAATGGTTGCTTATGGTTGAACCCATATCTAGTGATCCCTAAATATTATTGCAGCAATTTCTAAAAACGAAATTTGTTTCAAATTTATGTTTGTGGCTTATAGAATGACAGAACGCTCTTATTGTCAGGCAGTCCTTAAAAAATGATTGGTTTATATTCCCTGATGTGCATTTCGTGATGTTTCCTGACATACAAAAGTACAGACTTCTCAGCTTCCTTATTTAGGTGTATACATGGCATGAATGTACGGTTTTCCTAAAACCCCAGCAGTCAGTGCGAAAAATAAGTAGCTCCCGTTCTGATGTCAACACAGATAACTGTCAAATCATTTCTGAATGGGAAAAGGCCTTTACTTAAGGTGGGGTGGGGGGGGGGTGTTCATGTATCCATAAAGCATAAAGCTCTTGTGTTAATGAAATGTGGTGTTGTTGTAGACCACTTCACAAACACGTGTTGTAGTCACCCGCTGAATTACACCTCCGAGTTGGACGAGACAGACGCCATCGGTGTGAGGAGAGCAGCTCAGCGGAAGCTCAAACATGAGCTGGGTATTGAGCCAGAACAGGTAACAGCAGGTTTATAAGCGAAATTTACGCAAAATTCTTAAACGCATGAAAAGAGACTACATATACATGTACCAGCATAGAGCATCCGTCCTGCAACAAGGAGGCACATTTCATGCATTCTAAGGATTTTTTCGTTGTCATATGATTGAAAAATTGTTAAGTATGACGTTAAACCCTAAACATTCACACACTCTTTATGGCTTTCAAGATCATGTTCAAGAACCAGCCTCTGAGTTATTTATGCATATGGATCTAGGAGTGCAAATTCCCAGGTCTAGCTTGCTTCTTGTTGGCAGGTGCCACTGGACGAGTTCCACTACCTGACCAGAATTCAGTATAAGTCTTCCAACGTACCAAACGATGGCAGGTGGGGGGAACATGAGATAGACTACATCCTGTTCATACAGCGAGATGTGGATGTGGTGCCAAACCTCAATGAAGTGAGCAGTTACAGATACGTCAGCAAGGAGGGACTCAAGAAATTTGTTGGTGAGTGTATGATTGTTACTGGAAACATGGCAACTGTTGCTTTGGGAAAGATTTATTTATTTGGTAATTTGATTGGTGTTGTACGACGTGCTCAAGAAAATTTCACGTATACAACAGAGGTGAACATCTTGGTGGGAGACTGGACAGAGTGGACACTGGGTAGAGTTCGGGGGAAAACCCATGACCATCTGCAAGTCCAAGCACTAGAGTACTCAACACCACAGCACTACAGCACTCAGCACTACAGCATCTTAACATCAACAATTCTAGTACTTCCTAAACTCTGGGACATCATGTCTCATGTCTTCAGCACATCATTGTATGTGTTCACACACTGGGTGGGACGTCGTGCCCCATGTCTTCAGCACAGGATTATAGGTGAAGTACTGGGTGGGACACCATGCCTTATGTCTTCAGCACAGGGTTGTAGATGAAGTGCTGTGTGGGACATCATGCCTTATGTCTTCAGCACAGGATTATAGGTGAAGTACTGTGTGGGACATCATGCCTTATGTCTTCAGCACAGGATTAAAGGTGAAGTACTGTGTGGGACATCATGCCTTATGTCCTCAGCACAGGATTATAGGTGATGTACTGTGTGGGACGTCATGCCTTATGTCTTCAGCACAGGATTATAGGTGAAGTACTGTGTGGGACGTCATGCCTTATGTCTTCAGCACAGGATTTTAGGTGAAGTACTGAGTGGGACATCATGCCTTATGTCTTCAGCACAGGATTATAGGTGAAGTACTGAGTGGGACATCATGCCTTATGTCTTCAGCACAGGATTATAGGTGAAGTACTGTGTGGGACATCATGCCTTATGTCCTCCGCACAGGATTGTAGGTGAAGTACTGGGTGGGACACCATGCCTTATGTCCTCAGCACAGGGTTATAGGTGAAGTGCTGGGTGGGACATCATGCCTTATGTCTTCAGCACAGGATTATAGGTGAAGTACTGGGTGGCACATCATGCCTTATGTCTTTAGCACAGGGTTGTAGGTGAAGTACTGTGTAGGACATCATGCCTTATGTCTTCAGCACAGGATTATAGGTGAAGTACTGTGTGGGACGTCATGCCTTATGTCTTCAGCACAGGATTAAAGGCAAAGTACTGTGTGGGACATCATGCCTTATGTCCTCAGCACAGGATTATAGGTGATGTACTGTGTGGGACGTCATGCCTTATGTCTTCAGCACAGGATTATAGGTGAAGTACTGGGTGGGACATCATGCCTTATGTCTTCAGCACAGGATTATAGGTGAAGTACTGTGTGGGACATCATGCCTTATGCCTTCAGCACAGGATTATAGGTGAAGTATTGTATGGGACATCATGCCTTATGTCTTCAGCACAGGATTGTAGGTGAAGTGCTGGGTGGGACATCATGCCTTATGTCCTCAGCACAGGATTATAGGTGAAGTGCTGGGTGGGACACCATGCCTTATGTTTTCAGCACAGGATTATAGGTGAAGTACTGTGTGGGACATCATGCCTTATGTCTTCAGCACAGGATTATAGGTGAAGTACTGGGTGGGACATCATGCCTTATGTCTTCAGCACAGGATTATAGGTGAAGTACTGTGTGGGACATCATGCCTTATGTCCTCCGCACAGGATTGTAGGTGAAGTACAGCACACCATTGATGTAGCACATTGAGCACTATGTCTCATGTTTTAGCACACCATTGATGTAGCACATTGAACACCATGTCTCATGTTTTAGCACACCATTGATGTAGCACATTGAGCACCATGTCTCATGTCTTCAGCACACCATTGATGTAGCACATTGAGCACCATGTCTCATGTCTTCAGCACACCATTGATGTAGCACATTGAGCACCATGTCTCATGTTTTAGCACACCATTGATGTAGCACATTGAACACCATGTCTCATGTTTTAGCACACCATTGATGTAGCACATTGAACACCATGTCTCATGTTTTAGCACACCATTGATGTAGCACATTGAGCACCATGTCTCATGTCTTCAGCACACCATTGATGTAGCACATTGAGCACCATGTCTTATGTCTTCAGCACACCATTGATGTAGCACATTGAGCACCATGTCTTATGTCTTCAGCACACCATTGATGTAGCATGTTGGACACCATCTCTCATGTCTTAGCACACCATTGATGTAGCATGTTGGACACCATGTCTCGTGTCTTATCACACCATTGATGTAGCACATTGAACACCATGTCTTGTGCCTTAGCACACCATTGATGTAGCACGTTGGACACCTTGTCTCGTGTCTTGTCACACCATTGATGTAGCACGTTGGACACCTTGTCTCATGTCTTAGCACACCATTGATGTAGCACATTGAACACCATTGATCTAGCACATTGAACACCATTTCTCGTGTCTTAGCATACTTAGCACACTGAACACCATGTCTTGTGTCTTAGCACACCATTGACATATTTTCATTTGTATGTGATATACAGCTATGCACACAATGTAATGGTTGAAGACAAGTGGTCTTAACCAATGTAAGACTGTGCAAATTGCCTCACACGTTTCATCAACCATTTATTTTGACCAAGTCCCCATGAACAGTGTTACGGGGAAGAGAACAGCATTATAACACAAATCAAACAATTGACATAATAATTGTGTGGGTCATACATGAGAAAGTTTAACAGCAACCTGCGGCCAATGGTTTTCCTCTGGGCTGTGCCCTGCTTCACAGAGACGCCTTACCGAAGACAAGCAAGCCATCCTGCTCCAACCATTATAGTGATACGGGTTAACCAGTCGTTGCACTATCCCCTTTCATGCTGAACCCCAAACAAGGAAGTTATAACTTCCTGTTTTAAGTTCTTAGGTGTGACTCGACCCGGATCTAACGCTCCCGAAGCGGACGCTCTGCCAAATGTGCTATCGGGACGGGTCAAACAATAAGGTGAAATATTTTGACCTTTTTCAGAAGCAGCAGACGCAGATGGAATTTTGCTGACCCCATGGTTCAAACTGATCGTGAAGACGTTCTTGTTTAAGTGGTGGGACAAACTGGACGACTTAAAAAGTCAAGAAGACCATAAAACCATACATAGGATGTCATGATAAAGAGCTAGACTACACCTTTAGATAACATACTGTGAATGACGTCAAATTAAATACAGTACTTCCTTTTTTCCTGTTTCTGAAACTTCTTCTGATCTTAAAAAGGTGTTTTGGTGTTTGTTTGGTAATAAGGATGATATTATGGGAAAAATTTCTTTCAGTTCTTAAACTAAAATTTGATGAAATTTATTTGCATTGAAAAATGCAGTTTTGGGGTGACCTTTCATGTCATTTACAGTAATGATTGTGTCGTATCTTTTCAAATCAAATGAGCACAGGTAAAATCATTTTTGCTGACGTTGAAAATACATGCGTTTTAATTTGATGAGGAAATAAACATAAACATGTGGTTATCATCATATTGAAACAGGGGGCCCTCCGTGGCTCAGTTGGTTAGCACGCTAGCGCAGCATAATGACCCAGGAGCCTCTCACCAATGCGGTCGCTGTGAGTTCAAGTCCAGCTCATGCTGGCTTCCTCTCCGGCCGTACGCGGAAAGGTCTGTCAGCAACCTGTAGATGGTCATGGGTTTCTGCTGGGCTCTGCCCGGTTTCCACCCTACATAGTGCTGGACGCCATCGTATAAGTGAAATATTTTTGAGTACAGCGTAAAACACCAATCAAATAAATAAATAAATCATATTGAAACATAGCTTTATAGTTTATCCTGGACATCAGTTTTGGGTGGTGTAAGCCATGGAGATTTTGCGTTATCAGTAAGTAGTTAAAATTTCTGTGTAAATATACAAGCATGTGTACGATTGGTTATTAACCAGGGCCCACTTGCACAAAGCGATCGTAACAAATCATGGCATTATGACGGGAAAGTACCTTCCCGTTGGAATTACAATGAATTTAGTCTAGGATGACTTTGTATTCCCAGTGAGATGCTAAGTTGAATCCAGCAAATTTCATCTCGTCTGTATCAGCATTACCATATGAGACTGGTTGATAGTAGCTCTTTCAGTGATTTCAGCCATTTGATGCACTGTAAGACATTCCCATTTACGTAAAATTAGGCTATTCATACAATTTTACTTGAAATTTGAGTATTTTGAATCCTTGTATTTAATGAGGTCCGTTTTTACATCTTTCTGTAAAAGAGCGAAAGGTAAATATTCTCATTTCTGATCCTTGTGCAGTTTGTTTGGTGATGTGTACCTGAAGAGATTATCTGCAAAATTGTACAGTGAGTAGCTCTGGGAATGAGTAACTCTGGGAACAAATAGCTCTGGGAATGAGTAACTCTGGGAACAAATAGCTCTGGGAATGTGTATGTGTACACTTTTGGTGCGAGAAAAAATATATGTCAGTTTGCCCAAGAACTGAGTAATGTACAGCTGGAAATTAACTTTGACAAGTATAACCAAATACCCACAATTGTCACAATTTCATTTATTCTTATACCTGGATTGCCGAGTCAGTTTTAAGTCCAGTGGGTAGAAAGAGATGCTGTTTTCACTTTCAGATTTGTTTGTAACTTGAAATAATTATTTATCTCTGTGAACTTTAAATACTCTTATTTAAACTTTGGATTCCAGCTGCATGCCTGTTAGAAAATCCCTTGTATAAAGCCGATCATGACTGGGATATGTGTAACTCGATGTTGAGGTAGCACCAGTTGTCGCCCTGAGATGTGGACTTGGATTCTGTTTGTATATATAATGCTATCGCTTTTTCCTGGAATAATCACATTCATATTCAATTTTAAAAACGGTTTTTAATTTCTTTTGTCTGTTCTATGTTCAGTCAATTTTGTGCTGCAGTTAACATTAAAAGAAAAAAAGAGAACAAACATAAGGAGAGACATATTTTAAGAGAACAGTTGTCAAATCGGCATGGATCTGAACCGGGTAGAAATTGTGGAGAGAGAATTGTGCAGAAATCCCAAAAGCGTCGTTTTGCTGCTCACTTCTACCATTGAAAGTTCTGAAGAAAAAAAACGGCGCTGATGGAAATCTGCTTAATGTCCGATCTCGTGCATGCTTCGTATTATTGCATTAATTACACCTTAAAATCTCAAGGCTCCAGGTTCATTATAGGCCAGTCTGCCAGCATGGTCGTGGGTTTCCCCCGGGCTCTGTACGGTTTCCTCCCACCACAATGCTGGCCGGCGTCCTATAAGTGGAATATTCTTGAGAACGTCGTAAAACACCAATCAAATAAATAAATAAATAAATCATTATAGGCCATGAATCTCGCAATTTTGTCCTGATTCCATTTTTAGCTTGCTTTAGGAAGTAAGGAGGGGTATTGTGAGAAGGGGATCAGATGACGTCGGTGACAGTGACGGTGTTCAGTTTGGCTTTAAAGTTTTTGGCCCGGTCCCACACAACACAGATAGCCAGTCATCGATAGAGATTTGGCCCGGTCCCACACAACACAGATAGCCAGTCATCGATAGAGATTTGCATATCAAGACCAAGAAAGTCTTTTTACCTCATAGCTCAACATCTTGCTCAGCTATTCACAGTGTTGCAGTTGCCTCCCATAGTACATGGATTGCCAGATTCAGTTCGTGATTTGCATATCAAAGACCTATGTGAAAAAAGTTGTGCACTAACTCCCCATAGTGTCTTTTACCACCACAAAGATTTACAACTCCATAAAATATAAAGTGACTGCTATGCCAATCCTTACGCATACGATAAACAGGCATAGTTGTGACGGTATAATAAGTTTTTTTTTTTTGTTGATTTAATGACAAGATCTTAGCACTATATGTATATAATTAGAGGGTAATATGTTTGTGTGTGTGTGACAGTGTCAGTCATTCTACTTTGTATCGCATGACTTGAACAGTGCTCAGTCAGGCGAGCTACTGGTATTTCTGAATGCCTTATTCTTGAGTTCTTGGTGATAATAAAAAAGGCCCTCTTCCGTGTCGTCTTGCATGAAGTTTGATTGAAGATCACTTGCCCTCCGCCTGTTTGATGTGTCACATGATTTCTCCCATAAAATTGACCGCCATCATCCATGCGCAAAATTCATGACATGTAAAAACAAATTCATTGCATTTGTATTTAGTATTTTTAAACACCTTTGTAGTTACGCTAACCATAGACATGATGATACTAATGTGGCTCCTTTTACATAGCATATTTTACATCCGACATGCAACAAATCTCAGTTCGGGGGGGGGGGGGGGGCCCTTCAAGAGGCGGTAGATCCAGGGTCAATCATAGGTCGAGTCACACCTGAGGCCTTAAAAAAAAAAAAGGAAGTTGAACTTCCTCGCTTGGCATTCAGCGTGAAGGGACTAGTGCAACGACTGGTTGACCCGTATCAGTAGAATGGCTCGGGCGGGAAGGCTTACTTGCCTTCGGTATGGTGTCTCATTGAAGCAGCACTAAATAAAAGAGCGGTGGAAATCCGTCCTGCAATGAAGGAGGCACATTAGATGCACTCCAAGGATTCCTTCATCGTCATATGGCTGAAAAATTGTTGAGTACGACGTTAAACCCAAAGCACTCACTCACTCACTCAGTGCGGGGGATTTCTTAATGTAAGGCTGAGATTGTTCATGTGAACGTGCAGATCCAAAGATATGTGCCTCCAGCGCTACCTTGTGGTAATTCAAACAACCCGTATATAACAAATGCTGTGAGATATATATATATATTTATCTTCATTTGATTTAAAGAAAACCGGACTGCCCAAATGATACGTCTTAACTGGACATACCTTGAAAAGAGGGGTCAATATATATGAGGTTTTGATAATGTTAAATACCCATTCTCGAAAAGCAATATACCAACGTTGTAGCATTTGTTAGAACATGCGTGTTGTGTGAATATTTCAATCAAGGTCACTAGTTATTACCACAAAACATGATGTGTCAGTAACATTCCATCATGTTAACTCTGTAAGTTTCTTATAAGGAGTACAATCCTGTTGTAAATAAATGTGGACAGACGGTCCCGAGTCTCTGGCACAGTGCTTCGTGATTATATCTAATTCGGCTTAACGCGGGTCAAGGGGCTTTTTATTCATAGTGTTTAATAAAATCACAGCGTTGGTTATATGGACAGTTTTGGAATTTTTCTGCCTGAAACCTTTACCTGCAAAACACCATCCATGACCGCGATAGATATCCGCCCTGTCTGATGGGCCTAGGTCAGTGGTGAGATATGTCCCCGCTCTGGTCCAGACGGTTAAAGTTCTGACCCCGGGGTCACAAAACTGTCTTAGAATTAAATGAGACTTAGTGTTAACTTCAAACAGTTTACTGCTATGAAAGTATTACTTATCTTAGAAATTTATATTTTCATACTTAGAGTTGTCAGACTTTCATGGCAAATTTGAAAATTAGTGTTTAATTAATAAAATAAGCACTATCTACACTCAAAAAATAATCCGTTAATTAAAACAGAAAATCTGTTGTCTGAGTGATGCTAAAATGTATGCTGTTATCATAACACAATATTGTGTCACATTCAACATAATATCCTGTTAGTCTAATAGAATCGGTATGTTGAATTAATAGAATATGTGCATTATATTGAATAGAATAATCTGCTGCAATAGCAGAGTACACTCTAGCATCACTCAGACTTTCTGTTAAATTTAACAGATGATTCTTTTGTGAGTAAGACGTAACGAATGAAAGCAGCTGGACCTCTCTGCCACGGCCCACTTCACAACGATAAAAAAATGTGTTGTTATGAACATATCGACATTCGTATGCAAAACTTTGTGACCCAGCTACTGTTTACACTTATATGAGTGTGATAAACTATTTTACCTAATGCCTGTGCATATCCCCTCTCCCCCACAAACAGCCCCTCCCTTCACCTCCACCCCCACAAGAGCCTTTTTTAAATAGCGTACCTCACTAGGCCTACAAATGTTATGACACTTCACTCAAGTGAACAAAACTGTCAATAACCTGGTTAATGGGATCAAGTCTGTCCGACCATAGATGGAATATACGCTATTCTTACAGACAGAACATAAAGGTCAGATATCCACCGTCCGGTGATACACACACAACTCTTTAGGCCTACATGTGCTTTAGATTCTCGCATTCACCAAACCGTAATTGCAAAGGCCGCCTATTTTCCGGGTCTTAGCCACACGTAGTGTTCACATCTTCAGTACTCTCCAAAGGTGTTCCGCTCCAGTGTGTATCCAGGTCAGCCGTGTAACTGAAACTACATTTATTTTTTTTCGGGCCCCGCAGTTCACGTGGCGGATACCGATAGCCGTAACTCCATTCGACCACCTAGGCTACGCGCAATCGTACCCAGAGTGAAGGTGTTTTAGAGGGGCATGTTGGCCAGGTACTTAACAAGGCTCGCACCTGGATATACCTGACATGGCAAATCATGCCTTACTAACACTAACTGCCGGATTGTTCCTAGTATTGCTACTTGGTAAGTTTTCTTCGTTTTTCTTTTTTATCCTGTATTGTACCTATACATACATGTGTATGGTCTTTTACTCGTACGCCACGCCTCAGTTGAAATGCCCTGCAGCTACCTGTGTGCAAACTAGAGTATGCCGTACTGTCCACATTGTTTACACTACACCTGCCGCAAGAATAGTCTTGACTGCGACTTTTTCCGTTAAAGGAACACCTTCAGAAAATACTGTTACAAGTAAACACAACGGTATGTTTAATAGCTACGTTCTATAAAGCTGTACTGTGTAACACGTTTCAAACACGGGTCCTATTCAACATTGATTTATCGAAAGAATGTCGTCTCACATCTGGGTCCATCACTCTGTGTCAGGTGAAACCTACAACTGTGTCATTCGGACATCTTTGGTGCACAAATAACTTCGTTTAACACACTTGCTGCTTTGTCAGATACCATGCATTGCTTTCCGAAAGCCGTATAGCTTACATTTAAAGTATCATACAGACCCGATGCGGTTAATTTAGGTGTAGAAAATAAGGTCACGTTTGGGAAAAAGCACATTGACAATAAATCCCGAAGAGCATTTCTGACATTGTTCAGAGACTTGACGGATTTACCACACATCCCCCATACCCCCACCCCGCCTCCCTCAAACCCCGGCATAGTTTTCATTGTACCACATTGCAGCGAAAATTTTCGGTTTTCTCCGGATGTTTCCATCGCTTTCCGTGTACTCACTGATACACTCTAAAAACTAACTTGTTATATTGACAGAATACTGGCTTTTTTTAGTGATGGCAGACTAAATTATTTTGTTATTTTGCTACGAATTATTATGTTTCATTATGGTAGGTGTGTTCTGATATTCCATTAAAATTCCATTTCCAGGTGCTAATGAGTATTATGCTGTCCCACACATATTAAATATTATTTGGCAGTAATGCAATGCATAAATCTGTTCTAGTGTCACTTTGAGAGCGTAACATCATGTTACAATTAACAGATTGTTTTTTCTGTGTACACCTTTTTTCCCCCTGGTTATGGCATCACATCCGTATTTCTTTATTGTGAGCGATGAATTTTAACTGCCGTTGAGATTTTTTTCTCGCCAATTTGATTGACACCTACTATTTTAAGTCATCTTTTTACGCAAAAGATTTCCATTCCAGTCATGAGCAGAAGTTATTTCAAAAAGGTCAATCAGCAAACCCTTGCCCCAGTCCTCACAGTTACATAAAGGGGGCGATATAGACTTCTGTTGCCAATACCAGAAGGCATGTGCATGCTATATAGGTCTATATGTGCATAGCCTATTTACCTTGCTAAACATAATCTTTATGGCATTGCGCTGTATGTGCTGTAAGTAGACTTTTGATAGGTAACTATATGACCTCCTTATGAACTGCTTAGTACATACAGTTACAACTACCTGGGCATAATGCCGAGGTGATATGTTGGAATACTGGTTTTAGGGCCACTTCCCTTTCGGATATCGTGGCCCTCCAAACAACCCTATTATTAATACATTTTATATTTTACAGTGTGTTTTGCCTGTATATATGTATGTATGTTTGGGGATTTACGTCGTACTTTATTTTTCAGTCATGTGGCGACAACAAGGCGTTTTGTCTGCATAGTTTTATATTTCCCTGTTTACAACAATACATACTTCGATGGAACAGATTCCAGAACTCAGTTATTGGAGCATTACATCTGTTATTCAAAAATAACAACTGCGATAAAGAACAATCAAGGGAAGTGAAGTAGCAGTGTTGATAGATAATAATTCCCTTGTCGCCTCCTCTGAGACGTGGCCATCTGTGGTGGTAGAGGCCGAGATGATATGAGAAAGTTTGCTTCTATATAATATCTAAATGTATAATATCGTTGAGCAAAAGTGATCGAAGTATATATAGACCTATTAACGGCTCATATCTTACTCTGGTTTCAGCTGCCTTAAATCCGCTTTTATTCGCCACAAGTGGTACAGTTAATCCTTTTCACACTTCAGTAAGCAAGAGATTTATGCTGCGTTGGCTTTAAACGCACAGGTAAATTAGCCCGGAAAATCTGACAATTAAACATAGGCTCTAGACTAGTCTTTCTTATGAAAAAAACATGCAACTGAAATCGACGTGGATGTCAAGATGACACTATATAAAAAAGCTTTTCTAATCCTTACCTTTTAATACACTTGTACTTCAGTTTGCGAAGGTTAAGTTATAATATGACAAAAACGTATGAGGCAGACCTTGTTGACAAGCAAATACAGCTGTCGTATATATGTTGTGCATAGTGGGATAATGACATGGTGCTAGGGGGATGTGGCGTTTCTAAGAAGCTGCTATATAAACAGTTATCTGGAATGTTAAAATAAAACCCCAACTGCATGAGGTAAATTGACAAACCAGAGGCCGGGTTTCACCGGTTACGTGTCACCAGTTGCCAACTATCACACTCTCGTCGCTGTTCTCGTTTTCATCTCCATGCCATATTCTTTTAGATCATAATGTTCCCATTCCTTTGTCATCTACTCAATAATCGAAAAATTTCTTTCGAAAATCCTGAAATAATTAATATATTTAAGGAAGGAAAGATGGGAACAAAAAACAAGAGGAAGAAACGAAGGTTAAGAAATCATAAACTGTCATCATGGTCATTTTTTCGGTTTTTTTTTTTAATGATCAAGGAAACCGGAGTACACCCGCTCCCACAAAATAAAAAACAAGAAACAAAATCAGCAGCCATAACAACAGTTGATGTACTCAGCTGAGCTTGTATATTCTCCTTTGTTGTCACTTTAGGGGGAGCCTTTAATGCTTGACGGATATTTAACGCCATACTCAAGAAACTGGGGTTTCTTATGTGAACTACCGGTATCAATCTTCGCCGGGTACCTGACAAACTCCCTGTCACAAAATCACACCCGAAACAGCAAAGCAAAAGATTCGAACACGGTGACTTTATTGGTCAATAGTGTGACAGTCGCAACCAGCCAGTGCTTTAACCATCTCATTGCCAGCGAAAAAAATATGAAAACGAGGTGCTGTAGTCTGGTATTTATTTATTTATTTGACTGATGTTTTACAACGTAAGCAATGATATTTGACTTATAGCACAAGGGCCAGCATCATAGAGGGAGGATACCGGGCAAAGCCTGGGGGGACGGGGTTCGCGGAGAAAGGTGGGGGGGGGGGGGGGGGGGGGCACAAATATCCACAGGTTGCCTGTAGTCTGATAGTTTATGTACTTCTTGATATAATACAGGACTACACAAAAGAGAGAAAAACAAGAGCTGAGACGAGAGTGTGATAACTGGTAAATGGTTACACGTAGCCGGTGAAATACGGCCTCTTGTCAGTTACCTCAGTTAGGGTTTTTATTCTAACTATTCATGTAAACGCTTAATTACACGCCTCCCCACCCCAGCACCAGCATGACCATGGCTTAAGCAGAATTAGTTACAACGATGCAGTGAGGATAAATGCAATTATTAGCCCTCACTGATCCAGAATTATCCAAAATTGTGTGTTGTCATCACATTTACGGTACCATACAATAACATCAAAACAATGTAGACATTCGTTACGTCACGGTGTTGATATTTGGCCTGAGATTTTGGCCATTACATTAGGCCGTTACATGAAGTGTGTTGATATATGGCCTGAGACTTAGGCCTTTACATTAGGCCGTTACATCACGGGGTTAAAATATGGCCTGAGATTTAGGCCTTTACATCACAGTGTTGATATATGGCCTGAGACTTAGACCATTACATTAGGCCGTAACATCACGGGGTTGATATATGGCCTGAGATTTAGGCCATTACATTAGGCCGTTACATCACGGGATTGATATATGGCCTGAGACTTAGGCCATTACATTAGGCCGTTACATCACGGGGTTGATATATGGCCTGAGATTTAGGCCATTACATTAGGCCTTTACATCACGGTGTTGATATATGGCCTGAGATTTAGGCCATTGCATTAGGCCGTTACATCACGGGGTTGATATATGGCCTGAGATTTAGGCCATTGCATTAGGCCGTTACATGACGGTGTTGATATATGGCCTGAGATATAGGCCATTGCATTAGGCCGTTATATCACGGTGTTGATAT
The DNA here is from genome assembly GCF_032854445.1 of Liolophura sinensis. Lineage (NCBI taxonomy): Eukaryota > Metazoa > Mollusca > Polyplacophora > Chitonida > Chitonidae > Liolophura > Liolophura sinensis. The sequence continues at coordinate 6,190,544 of NC_088305.1, read as the reverse complement.
ATGGCCTGAGATCTAGGCCATTACATTAGGCCGTTACATCACGGTGTTGATATATGGCCTGAGATTTAGGCCATTACATTAGGCCGTTACGTCACGGTGTTGATATATGGCCTGAGATCTAGGCCATTACATTAGGCCGTTACATCACGGGGTTGATATATGGCCTGAGATCTAGGCCTTTACATTAGGCCGTTACGTCACGGTGTTGATATATGGCCTGAGATCTAGGCCATTACATTAGGCCGTTACATCACAGTGTTGATATATGGCCTGAGATTTAGGCCATTACATTAGGCCTTTACATCACGGGGTTGATATATGGCCTGAGATTTAGGTCATATGATTTGATTCTAACTGTTCGAGGAAATGATTAAATAGTGACAAATTACCCGCCCTCTGGAACCACGATTTAAGCAAGATTAGGTAAAACCATGCAGTCATGTTAACCGTAATTCATTAAACGTCACAGGTCTAGACTTAGTCGCAATGCTGTGTTGTCATCACGTTTAACATACAATAACATCAAAACAATGTAGATGCCCGTTACATCACGGTGTGAATATATCGTCTGAGATAAAAACTATAACCCGAGTGTAGCAATACCATGGACCCAGTTGTTCGAATGTGTATTAGCTAATACTTGTATTAGGTCATATTTTATATTTTAAGTTTTAGCCAACTCAGCAGCCAATGCAATTCTCCAAAGTCAAAACATAACAGTAGCAGTTTAAGTTCTTTTTAAGGTAAAGTCACACAATGTTTTTTGGTAAGTACAAACTTGAAGACTTGGCTTTAACTTAAATCTGGTATTAAATCTTAACCAGGTTTGAACAAGCGGGCCCAGAGATAATCCAGATGCTCAGAAACTTAGGAACATTTCTCAGGTTCTTCTTATTTGTGTCCTATTCATAGTTAATTACTTGAACTGCTGATGTTCTTATATATTTTTAATATACCTATATATTAAAGAGCGAAACGTGTTCAAACGAACACTTCTTCCTCAATGAAATAGCGACCATTTCACGTCCACCTGTTCAGTGATCTTGAATATTAAATACGTTTTTTGCGAAATCTTAAAATAACATATGTATATAGGAAAAGAAAGAACCTCGTAAGCGTTTTAAAATACGTAAATACGTGTGGTTGGCATGCATTCAAAATTTACCAGTCAATGTGCCCGATGAAATCGATTTGCAGTGTTAGCAGAAATGTTTTGATAGTATGACCGATAAACTGTTTATAATGAAAGATATTGCATATTACTAGGTGTGGCTCATATATACAGGTATAGAATATCCTCTATACCTTTTTCAATACGGCTTATGTATATACTGAAAATTTTGCCTAAACAAGTAAACAGCCTTCTAAGAGTTACACAGCCCTGTGCGCCTAATATCAAATCATTCATTTAGTCTTGAAAATGGAATGTTCAATTAATCGATGTATACCAATAATGTGAAATGTTCCGATAACGTAAAACTAATTATCAACAAACTAGTTAAAATAAACATCTGCGCATGTCTAGCATACCGGAGAAAAGTGTTTCCCACGATCGTGTACGTGGTTTACGTGGGAAAAGCCATTGAAAAGGGTCTTTTTTGTGGATACGCAGTAGCAAGACTTCTCAACATGCGATGTTTGTTTTACAAGAAACTTTCATGAAAACAGAACATTCGATCAGATCCTTTGTTTGTGTACAGAAACGTGGGCCAGAGGTCATGCCAGAGGTCACACGACAAGACAATGTTACCGCCACACTAAGAGCCCATACTCGGCTATTTTCTGTGTTATTGGACGCACAAAGAGACATTCTGTTTGCTGTTTTATTTGATGCTAACATTTTTTTTTAGCAGGGCAAACAAGAGTCCAGTATTATGGTTTTTAAGTTAATTAGATCGTGCTAAATCACACTTACTGTAGTAAAAAAATTGAAAACGTCTCTAAAATGGAGAAAAAAGTCTATTGACTGCTGATGGTAAAGATGTTTTTCGTGCCAATGCACAAAACCCCAGTTTTTATATTGCCGTGTAGACATAGGATTTGAATATAATTAATAAAAAGTTGAACGGCTAATTATGTGGGGGGAATATTTTCATGAAATGGTTTACAGTCTTACAAAAAAAATTGTATGCATGAGGATATAAAATGAAATATGTTTTAAAATTTGCCCATGGACATATTAGCGAACTAATATTTGAGAATGTCATAAAACACTAATATACGTTCAAATCTGTGTACAAGTTAAAAAGTGACTGGCTTATTTACGTATATTATTGGCGTCTACCACATGGCAAAATAGACTACTCCTTCTTTTATACAGAACAGACATGACCCTTTCCCGCCTGATAGGCTCTGGAAATTTGTATATTACCCTACAGTCAACACAACATCGACGCTGTATCTGGGAAATGTTGGGGCCCTGACACGTATTGTCTGTTGTTAATGTATCGAGCGCTTATTCGTTCACCGTTAGGTCATGGATGTGAAGCCTACGATTCTGCCTGTGCTTCAGTTAAAGCTAAGCTTGACAGTATTCATTGTTCAGGGCTCCGGATTGCAACGGGGGACGCTTAAAACAACTCCCTTAAATGTTCTTATATGTTCTTACAACATATATGTAATGAATGGCCTCTTTTTGTTCGAAGACGGTTTCGATCACTGAAGTTTGGAGTGAAGTTGATGGCTTCACATGAGAACACAGCAACTGACATTTTCAGACCATCCTATTATGATACTCTGTTTGAAGGTACAAGCAGAAAAAGAGAGCCCTTTAGCGTACGAGCGAAATGTAAATACGACACAATGCAGATCGCCGGTACAATTTTATTCCTGCGTTTCCTCCATGGAAGTTACGTCTACCGAATATTTCACAAGCGTTACAGAGAGAGGTGAAAAAGTGAGATGACTCAGAGCTTGTCTCCTTTTTCTCTAGGGACTATATTTCCAGAACGTGGAGCTACTATCTACAGGTTTTCACAAATACCTCAAAGTGCCCGGATACTGAAAAAACAGGCTGTGCATTTTGTGTCCCAGAAATTCCCCATGGTAAGGCGTTTAGGCTTACGGATGCAGTATCGGCATTTACTGCTTACTTGACTGGGATTCTGTGTGCGTTGCATTTTATAGCAGATTTTAAGCCAGCAAGAGCCGTTATCTTCACGGATTCTTTAAGTGCGATACTTGCTTTACAGAATTTTACGCCAAGGAAAGGCACTCCAATCATTTTTGATATACTTCATTTAGGCAAGAAAATCTGTTTTGAGTGAGTCCTAGGTCATTCTAGTATAGCAGGTAATGAATGGGCAGACAAACTAGCGAAACAAGCGCTGTCTCATTTACATATTGCTCAACATGTGTCTGTGTCTGTCTCAGAAGCAATGTATATATTTAAGCGGAATTTTATTTCAATTTCACTGCGACAGCAGGAAGACTGCGACACCTCCACTAAAGGGAGATATTTTTATAATTTTAATAACATTGTTTCTAATTCTCACCTTGTTAGTCTTTCTTCCAGGCGAGCAGAACTCCTATGCAACGGACTGAGGACCGGGCACATTCAAACGAATTCTTACTTAAACAGATTTCATTTACATGATACGGGTGTTTGTGATTATTGCCAGGTTGAGGAAACAATTGAGCGTATGTTGTCCTGATGCCCACAATTTACTCTCCAGAGACATCGCTATTATGCGGAACTACTCTGTGCTGGCATTACAGACCCCTCCCCCCACCCAGGCAATGTTTTCAGGCCTGGCAAAAAGTCTGGTAGAGTCTTTGAAGCTACCGTAAGGTTCTTGCTTCCAGGTGCTAGGAGGAAATTTAAAGTATAGTTCATTACCACCTCTGTGTATAATAATAATATAATGCATTAATGTGAAAACTACCTGGTTTCAGCACTGATCATGGCGTGCATCATTCGTTGGAATGGAAACGCCATTCAACAAACTACCACCACCACCACCACAACAACAACATAGAATCGACGTATTTAAGCGTTTCTTAAAGTCACATATCTAAAAATGTGTATAATCACGCAGAACAGTCTTGTGTGCATGTAGGGCACTGTATTTGGCGTTTCTAGAAAATGTCACTGAGCTTGGAACATTTCATTGGCATCAAAAGTAATTAACTGGACAGAAAATTTCAAAATTTTCATCTAGGGATACAAAAGGCTTGTATTGTCTGTGTCGATATGTGCAAAATTTTAAAAATTTCTGTACTTTCTAGCTAATGCCATTATTTTACAAGAAAATAAGATACAATTTCTAAGGATTTGATAATTTTGTAGCCTTGATTTTGTATGCTGTGTATATCACGTGCTTTGAGGGTCATCTTAATAGGCTGGTTTTTGCCCTGTGTAAAATAGGCACAAAATCCACATACCTTGATCATAATTGCACTTGTCACCGGGTCCGATCTAAATTGATAGCTTCAAAGACATTGCTTTTGTCCTGGACTTCTAGTGGACAAGAGTAGTGCTAATTTATTTAGAAAAACTTAAAAAAACTGTCCTGATAATAGCGTCATTATGTAAGTAGGTTATCGCAATTGAGGTGTTTGATCTCGGCCTATACGCTTGGTAAGCGGTATCATAATAGACCTCGGGCTAAAGCCCTCCGTCTATTATGTAACCGCTTACCAGGTATATAACCGGGATCAAACACATCAAGCTCCGGCGATAACCTTACTTAGGTTTGAACGAGCTCGAGCACTTACAAGAAAGTCACAAAAGCGTATCAGTGCATATAGGCATATGCAGTCCGTTAGTGTAGTTTTTATTAACGTTTTATTAAGATTTTACATATTTTGGCCCCTTTATACACTTAGATCACTTCACGTTAAATCCGATGATTTTCCGAACGGATTGTTGACAGGGTGTTGCCTTCAAGAGCAGGTGCACGCATTTAACTGACACTATGCAGACGTCCTGTGGACAACTCAGGGAAACAGGTGCTTGTGTAAATAGCATAGGTCACACCCGTGACACTGCAAACTAGCTGCGGAGTGACAACAGCATTATCGCACGTTCCAAAAACTTGCGTCCTAACGTCTTTATTTTTCTTTTATAGACGGAAATGTTGCGTTTTTATTCCTTATTAAGTATTTTTTCATCTGATAAACGAAAGTGATAGCGCTGCCTCAAAAGATGAAATAATGTTTATATTCTACAAGGTGGACGTTGTTTAATTTACATTAGAATAACATAACTGGGGTGTACTTGTATATACTACAAAAAGAACAACTTTGAATCTTGGTTGCTCTATAATAGTGAAGATCACTCTTCCGAGATATTTATAAAAGGAAATTATGTACGACTAAAACTTTATTGAAATGCTTGCTCCTAAGGGTGTGCATATCTAAAAGACATGCCTGATAAAGCGAAAGGAAAACTGCATTTGTGAGAATGTGCACGATAGGCTAATGACGGATATGAGACCAACATGATAGTAAGTGTTCATTATGGAAGGTAAGGACGCAATAAACCGGCGCCACTCCCCAATCCCGAGCTAGTGAGTTCAAATCTAGCTCATGCTGGCTTCCTCTCCAGTCGTACGTGGGAAAGTCTTTCCGCAACCTGCGAATAGTTATGGGTTTCCTGCGGGATCTGCCCGGATTCCTCCCACCATGATGCTGACCGCCGTCGTATAAGTGAAATTTTCTTGAGTAAAAACGTAAATTTAAAAAATGGGAGGAACGAATGCAATCGTCAGGATATGGCTGTGATATTGACGACATGGCGTTAAGCTATAGTCACCATGCCAATGTATAAAGAAGTTCTAAGTTTAACCTATCTGCATAATTAAAGGCGAATTTGTATGGTTCGAGGTCAAGTTCATGTCAGTATATTGGGGATTATAATATATGTATTTATTATGGCCCTTCGAGGTGGGTCTTGTGCTAAGCGTTTAACGCCATACTTAACAATTTTTCAGTCATATGACGACGAAGTAGCCCTTAGAGTGCAAGTAGTGCACTAGTTTTATCTAGTGTTTCATCACTGAGACGACTTACAGAAAGCAAGTAAGCTGACATACCCGAGCCATTATACTGTTACAGGTCAACCAGTTGTTGCACTAACCCCATAATGCTGAACGCCAAGCGAGGAAGTTCAAGCGAGGATGCTACGACTTCCCCCTTTAAAGTCTTAGATGTAACCGGGCCCAGGATTGACCCTAAATCTAACGAGGGCTTCTCGTTGAATATAACTTCTCTCGAGCTGACAATTCCTGATGTCAGACCGTACAGCATGCGCTATGTGTATATTAACATATTACCAGAAGGAGTTCTCGTAAATGATAGAAATGACTCAGTTTTCCCCGATGGCCGCCGTCTTGTAAGTGAAATATTCTTGAGTGCGGCGTAAACACAAATGTTTAAGGCTCAGTGTATTAATAAATATATATATATACATATGTCGACGGCTTGATTTCAGTTAGTTTTTGATTAAATCAAACATGTGTATAACATTTACATAAGTAGTCTTGAGGGCAGAATTAATTAACATATTTTTTTTTTTCGGCATGTATACATACATGTATTGCCTACAATAAACAACTGTCTCCAGAGCAGTGTAAATACCAGTGCTGGCTCGTGGCAGTATTGTGACTGGCCTCGAAATACATGCTTTAGTGTCGTTATTAATATTTATCATGATGTGTCGCCTGACAATGGTTGCGAATATTTTTTCTGCTTTATTTGTGTATATGTTAAAGTCAATCGGTAAGACACAACAGGTAAGACACAAGAGACACGGGTTCAGTCCTGGTCCTGGGCAGCATATTTTTACATCCCCCACAAAATCCAATTAGCAAACAAATAAAAAAATAAATAAATTCATAAATACAAAAAAATAAATAATTGCTTACATCCTTTCAAATGGGATAAAACGGATGTTTCAGCCGAACGAAAAATATTGCCGGAAGATATTCTTATTGTACACGAGATTAGATTACAGTTCAGATCATCAGTTCAGTCGCAGTTCTACAAAAGATCGTGGCAAAAGCTTGTTGTTGTTGTTGTTGTTTATCAGTTTATACTTTAGATTGTTTGTCACCAAAAAAAATCAGATCATACAATATGGACACCTAGGGTCCCAAGCGGATCGGGTCATACCCAAGATTTTAAAAATGGTACTCGGTACTACCTGGATTGGTGTTCCGTACAGAGAGGTTAGAGTAAGGAAGCATGACTGTTTGGCCAGGTGTCAATATAATGTGACCGGGTAGAGTGCGTTCGGCATGATACTAGTAGCGGCAGCGCTTCATATGCACACAGTCTAAGTACACGCACCTAATGACTACACCTCGCCATATGACAAATTAAGTAGGAGGTAAAAGCCGAAGCACACAAACATACATACATACATACATACACACATACGAAGAAGAAGAGATTCTCGTATTTTACCATATTGCATTCATTACACATTCCACTGTCCACGGTAATTTTTTTACAGTTTGTGTCCATTTAGATTCATCATTCAACCAAGCTTCTTCGTGTGGGTATTTTCGGTATTTGTCTTGGAAATGAACTAAAAAAAATATGTATGACTGTTTTTACATTATGTCAACATTTCTGCAAATCAATCCATGCTAAACAACAACGTTTTCTTTTGTGTCATATTCGTCTTTTTGATTTATATTCCACGCTTTTTAGTAAAAGCCAGGCACGCTGCTTTCTGTCTGTCTGATTTGTCATTCTGTTCATGCTTTGTTTCCGAGGAACAACTGCACCAACTCTTGTCTGATTTTGATAAACTTTTGTGACTTGCAGTTTCACTATCTGGATCCCCGCAGATCAAGTTGAAAACTAATCCGATCCTTGCATAATTTTTGCATATTTAATGAGTTCCTCTAGTTGGTCGTTGATTTACGTAAAATAATCGCTTTAAAGGTCTGCCAGTCTTTTTTTTCCCGGGCCTTACCCGGTTTCCTCTCAATACAATGCTCCTACAAGTGAAATAATCTTATCAAAGTATAGTGTAAGCACCAATCAAATAAATAAATAAATAATTGCTTTAAAAATTGTTCTTTTTTCAGATTCTATGACCAGATTTTTCTACCCATATGTTTTGTATAACTAATCTATTGAGGTTGTTTGTTTCGCCGTAATTGTTCTTCTCTTTCCTGTTTGTTTAATTCCGGAACTTTTCTCTACAGGTGAATCCACCGCCGATGACGTAGTATTCGTTCGCGAAGGCGTAAAAAGTGTAAGATTAAAATGTCACGAGATCCAAAACAACACAGACCCTCCTACCATCCAGTGGAATTTCTTCACGGAACGTCATCTAATCATCGAAAGGACAGGAGATGGGGATGTGATCATGGGGGATAACTTCACCGACAGCGTTGCCCTCGGGGCCCAGAATGATCTCACATTATACAGTCCTCAAATACAAAACTCGGGTGTTTATGAATGTATCAGTCTTGTGGACTCTGAGAACATAACGTCTTATTCTTATCTGCAGGTATTTAAATCCGGTAAGTATATCCGTGCATGTGTCTGATATCTCAGTTAAAACAGAGCCTCCATGGCCTAGCCTGTTAGAGTGCCAGCCAGGCGCAATGGCCCAGGAGCCTTACCGGTCAGTACAGATCATCGTGGAGTTTTAAAACCATTTTAATCGGTTGGAAAAAATTTAAAAAAAAATAAATCTAACTATTTTCTTGGAAAATGAGCTTTCATAAATATTCATCCGCTCCGCGGGAGAAGATTTATGTGTCATACGTTAGAAAGGTTGTCGGTTACTTGCCAAGGACGGTTGGTTTTATTCCGTGTACACCGGCTTTCTCGCACTCACAACTGCTCGTATTTACAAGCCAAAATTGTAGTTTGCTTTTCCACACTTGACATCTGTCCTTTGTTCCCATGTGCTTGTCTGAACCTTCCATTTCTCCAACTCCACGTCGGAGTCACCTGTTACAGTGGACCATTACTGTTGGGTCGTCCGAACACTTGGATTCGCGACCGTTTTAGTTAACCCCAGTTTCGGAGTCTATTACACTCAACTAATCTGTTAATTTTAACAGAAAGTCTGTTGTCTGAGTGATGCTAGAATGTATTCTGTTCTTATAATACACTATTCTGCCATATTCAACATAGTATTCTGTTAGTCTAATAGAATCTTTATGTTGAATGAATAGAATATGTGTGTTATATTTAACCGAGTAATCTGGTGCAATAGCAGAATACATTCTAGCAGCACTCAGACAACAGACGTTTTGATTTTTTTTTAGTGTATGTGAGAATCTGTTTGGTAGTTAATATTTGTATGTGGAGAAAATCTCTCTGATTCAACAGCATTGGTGCTTTCTTATATACAAGAGGCTGCATTTCACTGGTTACGTGTGACCATCTGCCAGTCATCATATCATTGTCGCTGCTCTGGTTTTACTCTCTGCGTTGTACGTTTTCTATTATATTGTCTTTCTTCCGCAGTCACTGTTGAAGATGAGCTGAGATCGACGATGGTGGTAATCTTGATGTCTGTAGACATACTCCTAGTGGACGTCAATGTCATCTTGCTACTGATACACTGCGTCACCTACAAGAAACATAAAGGTAAATATACTTGCTTCTTTATTTTATTTGATTGATGTTTTACGCCGTACTCAACAATATTTCAATTATACGAGCACACGGGCCAGCATTATGGTGGGCGGAAACCGGGCAGAGTCCAGGGAAAACCCATGACCATTTGCAGGTTGCTTCCCACAAAATTTGCTGGTGGTGACAGGGATGTAAAGCAAACGATTAGAGTTAAAGATGTAATGAGTATGTTAAAGTCCTAGCTCTCAGCGGTTGTCTTCTAGGAGTGCTTTGTGAAGGACAGCATCCGCTATCTTATGCTTCGTTGTCTGCGTCATACATACCCTCGGCGTATTTTGTATGTCGAATTATGTCACTTCGGCATCCGTCGTTTTAACGAAATTGCCGTTTTGAGCCATCATAATAATGTGTTGCAGGAGTCCGATTCACAAAAAGTCTAAAGGCTAAGCTTAGGCGGCTAACTCACTTAGCCGACTAGCAAATTTGTCTAACCCGTTTCACATATAAAATTTCTGGCTATCGACTGAAGCTTATTTTGAAAGATAGCACAACATCTTTAAGCACGTCCGAAGGTCGCTATAGGAGGAACAAATTCAGTTTTAAAAGTGTTATCAGTCCCAGTTTTTAAAGATTATGTATTGATTTGAGAAAATATGAATAATCTGCTTCTGTTACCAAATGAAGATTTTTTAAAATGCTCACAAACCACCACCACGCATGCGTTATTGTTGTTTTCCATCGATTGTCCGTTATGAAATTATAGCCCTTCGTCTGCAAACTTTGTCAAAAACGAAAGTGAAGAAGAAATCAGGGTCATTTTTGGGTTGGTTATATATATTAATTGAACTGATTTATATTTTGAAGCCAATTAAACTACTATAGACATGTTTTCTACAGCTATCAGATTGCTGGAGAAGGGTCACATAGCTGGCTTGCCAGAGCTGGTTAAGTTTTGGACCTCACCATTTTTGTTTTTGTAGCCTCCTTACGTAAGTGGACCAAATGACCCTTAGCCGACTATAAAGAGACTTTTAACAGCTACGGAGGTTTTGTAAAACTGGCCCCAGGCTGTTGCCAGTTTTCTTATTTATTTATTTATTTACATTTTTAAAAAAATTATAATGAACAGAGGATGAACAACTTTAAGCACTGATTGGCGTACATCTGGGGCGGAAAACACCGGTACAGCCTCACCCCACCCTGTGGCTGTTAATGTGCTAATAAAATAACAATATTTTCAATTTTTCACATATTTCCGGTTTAACCTCGTTATGGACGAACACTTTCAGACATGATCTTTCAGTGCGTAACATCTTTATTCATAAATCACCTGGACTTGGAACGTTACAACTGGTCTGCAGATCAGACTAAACCCAGGTTTAGTGGAGTGTAGTGGGTAGATATTGTTCAGATAAGTTCCGCCTTGTCTGTTTGTCTGCTTCAGTATTCACGTGGCTTTCAACGCTCATTAGCTCGTCTACAGAGGTGTTTCCTTGTTAATACAGCGATTAATTTACGAACATATGTGTAATATTTCCTCGCTGTGACGCCAACCCCATATGTCTCTTACCACAGAGTACTGACGATTTGCTGAAGTATAAATGTATGTTCAGTGTCATGTGAGGAAGTCTACCAAATATTATCAGTTGTAAAGTCTCGTCATCACGTGAGATTGAACCTTTGTCTTTAGCTTACTAGGTAGGCGATAGATCTAAGCGTGGGCATCGATATATCCATGTATTTTGTCATCTCTTTCCCAGGGATGTCCCCCCACCCCCTACCAACCACCCCCTTCCAGCCCTCCTCCCCTCTCTTAATTCATATTTCCCTAATATTCATACAGTATACTTCCTTTTCAGATATCTGGTCACTGCGCCTATTCTTCTTGGCATATTTCATCATCTACGGTGCAACTGGCCTGTTGTTCCTGATTTTGTATGTTGTGGGAAATAAAAGTGGTGAGTACGGCCTAAATGTTCGAATAAAGTACTGCGGTTTTGGGTAGTTTGTAGAGAGAGGCAATGTTGTGGCCTGGCAACATGATGAATAAAGTACAGCGGTTGTGGGTAGTTTTATGGAAAGTGGCAATGTTGTGGCCTAACAACATGATGAATAAAGTACAGCGATTTTGAGTAGTTTTGTAGAAAGTGGCAATGTTGTGGCCTGGCAACATGATGAATTAAGTACAGCGGTTGTGGGTAGTTTTATGGAAAGTGGCAATGTTGTGGCCTGACAACATGATGAATAAAGTACAGCGGTTGTGAGTATTTTTTTAGACAGAGGCAATGTTGTGGCCTGGCAACATGATGAATAAAGTACAGGTGTTGAGTAGTTTTGTAGAAAGTGGCAATTTTGTGGCCTGGCAAGATGATGAATAAAGTACGGCGGTTGTGGGTAGTTTTGTGGAAAGTGGCAATGTTGTGGCTTCGCAACATGATGAATAAAGTACAGCGGTTTTGGGTAGTTTTGTTGAACGTGGCAATGTTGTGGCCTGGCAAGATGATGAATAAAGTACGGCGGTTGTGGGTAGTTTTGTTGAAAGTGGCAATGTTGTGGCTTCGCAACACGATGAATAAAGTACAGCGGTTTTGGGCAGTTTTGTAGAACGTGGCAATGTTGTGGCCTGGCAACATGATGAATAAAGTAAAGCGGTTTTGAGTAGTTTTGTGGAAAGTGGCAATGTTGTGGCCTCGCAACATGATGAATAAAGTACAGCGGTTGTGGGTAGTTTTGTGGAAAGTGGCAATGTTGTGCATCGTAACATGATGAATAAAGTACGGCGGTTGTGGGTAGTTTTGTAGAAAGTGGCAATGTTGTGGCCTGGCAACATGATGAATAAAGTACAGCGGCTGTGGTAGTTTTGTAGAAAGTGGCAATGTTGTGGCCTGGCAACATGATGAATAAAGTACAGCGGTTTTGGGCAGTTTTGTGGAACGTGACAATGTTGTGGCCTCGCAACATGATGAATAAAGTACAGCGGTTGTGGTAGTTTTGTAGAAAGTGGCAGTGTTATGGCATCGCAACATGATGAATAACGTACAGTGGTTTTGAGTAGTTTTGTGGAAAGTGGCAATGTTGTGGCCTCGCAACATGATGAATAAAGTACAGTGGTTTTGAGTAGTTTTGTAGAAAGGGGCAATCTTGTGGCCTCGCAACATGATTAGCGGTGACTAAGCATCTCCAAGGCTAGGCCACCTTGCATTGTTTTCGTGTAATGGTATACTAAATGTAATGACAACAGCGCTGTGAGTAATTCTAGACCAGTCTAATAAGTTGTGATAGCATTTTTGTCTCAGTTCAATGTCATAGATTTTGATAAGCCATGGTGCTCAAGTGGCCGATAATTTGCTGCTATTTAATCATTTACATGAACAGTTAGAATAAAACCATAACTGAGATATATTGATAAGAGGTCATATTTCACCAGTTACGTGTGACCCTTTGCAAACTATGACACTGTCGTCGCTGCTGTAGTTTTACTCTCTATACTGTACGTCTCTAGTTATATTGAAATGATTTACATTATGCGGTTAAGGTGTTTTGTTTGGTTGTCATATGTTTAACACCGCATTCAAGAATGTTTCGCTTACAGGATGGGTACTGGTGGAGGAAACCGGCATGTCTGGCAGAGGTAAAGAACCGCCTTTCGGCAGGCACATGACAAACACCATGACTAAAAGCCGCAACCAACCAGGCAGAGCGGGGACCGTTACGCAAAGCGAATTCGGGCTTCACCCTAACATTAACTCCGATTGAAACTTTAAATATTTGCGTAAATTCGATATTTTAGTTTCGTGGTTTCGTCACTTGTAGATTACATTTTCAGCCAAGTTTGAACATTCAGCTTGATTTTGTTTTGTTTTATAAAGAAGATTGAAATGTTTGACTTAGGTCAGCATGACTTTGTGAAACAGTCCCCTGGCTTGGAGTCTGCCACCAGGTAATCAACTACAAAGGGGAAAACACAACAGGTATCATGCATCATCGTTTAAAGTGAGATTATGTGAGACATTATATTAACCTTCCTGTTTTAGATTTCCTGTACAATGTCGGAGCGACGTGTTCTGCGACCAGCATCCCACCTATCGTTATACTGTGGATAGATTTTATCGTCATTGTTAATAGACTAAAAAGTAAGTACATTACGGTACCACCGCCAAGTTCCTCCATATTTGGTTGAGTGAGTGAGTGCTTGGGGCTTAACGTCGTACTTAACAATTTTTCCGTCATATGACAACATAAGAGTCATTAGAGTGCATGTAATGTGTCTCCTTGTTGCAACGCCAAATGAGGAAGTTACAACTTCCTTTTTTTGGTCTAAGTTGTTACCCGATCCAGGACTTACCCCGGATCTATCGACCTAAAAGCAGACGCTCTGCCAACTGAGCTATCGGAGTCGGTCCCTCCATATTTGGTGTCATATTCAATGTGAAATCCTTCAATCTCGATGCAGCGTACTACAGTCGACGGCAATTGTGAACTTCTTCAAAGATATCATTTTTGAAATCAAATGTCAGTTTTCGAATAAAATAGTACTTTTGAAAAATATGACCACTTTTGCAATTAGCTTTTCATTTCGAACATGACTTAAGTCACTTTTGAAATAAATATATAAACACGTATGAAGAAACATCTATCGTCTTTTAAATACATGTAAGATAAACTTTTGTAAAAAAAAAAATGCCAGTTATGTCAAAAGTGAATTCCTTATGTCCAAATTAGTACATTTTTATTTCAACAGTAAAACTTATTTGGAAAATGGTTTATCTTTATTTGAGAAGTGATTGTTAGTTCAAAAGTGGGAGTTATTTCAAAAATGTTTCCTACAAGTAATATAAATACTTTGGCCAGAGAAACGGTCTACTACAAGGAAGCGCACAGTTAGAATAAATCCCTGTAACTTAGACCAAGTGACGAGAGGTCGTATTCCATAGGTTACGTGTGACTATTTGGCAATTATTACACTGTCGTCGCAGTTCTCTTTTTACTCTCTATGTTGTAAGTCTTTTATAATATTTAATATATATAAAGTACACACTGAGATCGTTTCGCAGGTGACGTCTATCAAACGCTCAAAAACATTGATTTCAATCACTGGAGTTTGGAGCTTTGAAAGTTTCTTACTATTTATTACCAACTATAATTACAGAAAGAGAGTCCAGATTTCAGGAGGATGCCTTTCAGGAAGAGATGATTCCAGTCATACAAAGCCCAGAATATCTCTCAAACGGCGAGACCACAGAATCGGCGTCAAAAGATGAGAGTCGAGTCCGAAAGAGATATACAGTAGAATCCAAATCCGCCAAAAGTTCAAATTGCTGTAAGTAGAAAGTGTTATCTTACTAGTAAGTTTTAAAACTTGGATGTTTATCTTCGATTTGATCAATCTTTGATCAACTGTGTGTTTTGTATTGAGATTTATAACTGTATGCAGCGATACGAGACTTTTTACAACATATTACATATACTATAATAGGGCTGCTTTAATAAAGATTTCGTGGGGAAGGGTTATGTTTTTCCTTCAGTTTTCCTTTATCATTGTCGATAGAGGTTTTGCCAGCTGTTAGCTAGAGCGCAAGGCAGTATTTTCATAGATTTGTTTGCCAGTTTTTCTTGAAAGAAAACATCTACACACATCAAGACACACGTAACCTCTTGAATTCATGACATGTTATGCGCGAAAAGAGCAGACGACAGGATGTGTAGTGGTACGCAGGATAAATAATCTTAACCTTATGCCACTAAAATTTCGTCAGATTGAAAGGAACATTTAATCCAGCAGTTATTATTTTTTGTTAGGATTTATGTTCGTTTTGGCATCTTACTGTTAACTCCAAAGTTGATCTTTGACCTGTAATCTCGTGGTAAGCCATCCTTGGTGGGTGGGTTTTGGATGTTTCTGTTCTCCTAGGGTGTGTACCGCTTTGTTTGGGGACGAGTATTCTCCCTTGGTCTCTATTTCCATAGAATTCATTTTATCACGTGTTTTACCAGAGGTTACATACTTTATTTTCTTGTTCTTGAGAAAGGCGTATAACATTCATCAAATAAACATTAGGTAAATTAAACAAATGATGCTTTGTTGTACAAAAGAATCAGATGCATTTCTTTTCTTTTCCTTCTAGGTTCTAAGCAGACAGAAGATGACAGCCAGCTAGGACCTGTGGAACTCACGGGTCATAACGCCCGCACAGAAGACCAATCGCTCCCTAGGCATGCGCAGACGTGACTTGATAAACATGCTGGGTTAGACTGCCTACTATTAGACTGTGATCATGTCCGCACTTGTACGAGATATTTATAAACAGAATAACTACTTGAACTAGTGCCGTCACTTAAGTAACCGGATTACCTGGAAATAATGTAGATATCAACCATCGATGACGTCATTGAAAAGCACCACGCCTTGCACACGTCACAGGATAACGGGTTTCTTTGCCATACCACATATTAAGTTATTTGTCGAGTGTGACCCCAGGCAACATTCTGACGTCATCCACTCTCGTTACGTAGGTGTATACGTACGTGTTTCGTGGCATGGAATATCTGGGCATACTGTACTCTAGCATTCAAATGGACACAACCGCCATATGTGCACTGTGCGCGCACAACAGATACCCCCAAAATGTGATAGAACGCTAAGGAAGCGAGTCAGAAATGACAATGTTAATGAATCTACTTGCCTGCAACAGAATTGACGCGATGATTTTTCTTTAAGCCAAGTAAGATAGATCTACAACAAAGCTAGACTAAATAGAGAAAATGCACTGTGTAGTTTGTTAAATGACAATGTGAAATGTATGGATTTTTATTTCTTTATGTACGCTTTAGAATGTGTCCTACCATAAAGAAGTACAAAAAGAGCTTCGCGGAGTTTTTTCTTGGGGCGTAAAAATTGCTATAAGCTACAAGTTTCCTTGACCTTTTCGACCAGTCCAGAAATCAAGTAGCCTACCGTGGTGACGTCAACGGTGATGGCCGTCAAAACAACTCTTTCGGGGGGAATAGCCAGAACGGCGGGCGCTGAGTTGGTCAATTCATCGATGGTGTTATTTTCGAAAATGTTTAACCACCGACGGAAAGTATGCATAAAACATGAGTTTTTCTCGTTCATTGTTTTGGTATAACTTTGACCAGTTAGGTGTGACTGTTTGCCATTTATTACACTGTCGTCGTTGCTGTGGCTTTACTCTCTATGTTCTAACTCTTAATTATTTTCCCTTAAAACCACAACCTTTGCTTTAGAATTCCATCTTCTGTGTCCCGCAATACAGACCTGCAGTGGCGTAACCTGGTTCTGGCCAGGTAATGGGGGTGGAAGAAGCTCCAAACATTCTGTATGCAGAACTGAAATTGAAAACAGTTGAAAAAACTGAAAGCAACTACTATTTCAATGAAAATGGTCAATCTCGTTTTAACCGGCTTAGCCTATGTACCCTCCCCCAGCCTACGTATGCCCCTGAGTGTGTGAGTGTCATGACATCTTTGATAGTCGCCTTAGTACGTGATACATGCCTGTGTACAGATCTATCCACGTCGGTAAATATCTGACGAAAATTGTACTTTTTGTTTTGGACAAAATACACCAAAATATATAAGCTTTAGTGGAAAAGGTCATTGAAAAGTAAATCTACCTATATTTATGTTTGTTTAAAGATAAAATGATAAATCATAAAAGATAAATAAAATGCTATCCCTAAATTCTATGGTTGGCTGCTTGGAGCGAATTAGGGTTTTGTGACGCCACTATTTAGTATAACTCGAGAATAACTCGTTTCGGTGCACGAGTCGATTTTACCTGTAAAACTCGAATTTTATTTAAAACAGAAAATAAAAGGACAACAGCTCAGTTTCCCATCCCTGGCATCCACCATTAACCATATGGTTCAATGAGTGCAAACATCGGATGGTAATACACAGAACCAACACTATAAAAGGGCGGTCCTTGACGGTAAATCTGTAGCCAGGGAAAGGACAAATTTGTAAGATTTTCCTTTGGGTGATCAATATTACTGCTTCCCAAGCAGAATCATACAGACTTCCGTTGTTGTTGTAGACGAAACCAATAATGGGTGACTTTTGTTGTTTTAGATGTGGAGATTTAAGATGTCTTTGATTTTTGTGGAGTGGAGATGGCCAGATTTTAGATCCACGATAGCATAATCAAGAAGCCCAGTACTTTCGACGAAATTCACTTTGACGATGTGAATATTGCGTATTTTCTGCATGTATAAATCATTTACCATTGTATATACCACCAAACCTATTCGACTGACGCTAACGCAACATTGTAAATATTTATTACCGTGCTACCTTCTATCAGACTATCTCTTTTGGGAGCCTGCTGTAAGCACGCATTTATAGCTCTAATGTTCTTCACTTAGCAAACTTCTCCCACGGATGACTTCATTAAAGCCAAAATATTGAGATCGTCATACAGGTGTGTTTGCGCGCGTAAATTTGTCATGCACACATGTTTATCAAGGTTGGGGAAGGGGGGGGGGGGGGCTCCTTGGCACAGTGCTTAGCGCTCTAGCCTAGCGTTATGACCCAGGAGCCTCTCACCAAACCGATCGCTGTGAGTTCAAGTCCAACTCTTGCTGGCTTCTTCTCCGGCCGTTGCTCCATCCAGCAACCTGCGGATGGCCGTGTGTTTCCCCCGGGCTCTGTCCGGCTTCCTCCCTCCATAATGCTTGACGCTGTTGTATAGGTGAAATATTCTTGAGTACCGTGTAAAACATCAGTCAAATAAATAAAGAAATAAATGTTTATCAAGGACGTCCTCAGCAGATTCATATTCTGAAGATTTCCTCCTCAACAGATTCATATTCTGAAGATTTCCTCCTCAACAGATTCATATTCTGAAGATTTCCTCCTCAGCAGATTCATATTCTGAAGATTTCCTCCTCAGCAGATTCATATTCTGAGGATTTCGTCCTCAGCAGATTCATATTCTGAAGATTTCCTCCTCAGCAGATTCATATTCTGAGGATTTCGTCCTCAGCAGATTCATATTAAGCATGTCATCGTTGGATTCATATTCTGAGGATTCTCCAACATATTCATATTCAAAGGATTCTCCAACACCTTCAAATTCTGGGGATGTCCTCCTCAGTATGTTCATTTATGGGGAATTCCTCAGGAATAAGTTCATATTCTCAGGATGATTTTACTGATTTTATGCAACAACCGCCGTCGTATAAGTGAAATATTCTTGAGTACGGCGTAAAACACCAATCAAATAAATAAATAAATCCATGCAACAAATATAATTGCCAAGGGTTTTCTTGACTTCGCGAACTCCACACGTACATTTTAGCCTCTATCCCTTAACTTGACAATTCCATAAGAAGAATAGAAGTGTGCGGTATATGAATGTTTGATATCAAGTTTGTAAGTTTGCCCTGTTAAAGAATTGATAAATTTTGCTTGAATTTCTTAATTTACTTGACAGGTGTTTTACGCCGTACTCAAGAATATTTCACTTTTACAAGAAGCCAGAATGGGATGAACTTTGCCACGGCAAAGGTAAGAAGCTCATGTCTTATTGTATTGGACTAGCGCTCACCAAGTTTGGCCTAAAATAAGTGTGTTTGGCCTAAAATAAGTGTGATGTTATGTAACAGGTGGGTCATTTGACATATGATATAATTAAAGACGTACAGCATAGAGAATAAGACCAGAGCAGCGACGACCGTGTGATAGTCACAATGGTCACATGTGCCTCTTGCCTGCTCACCTCAGTCAGGATCTCGGGTCGAGGTGGTTAGCATCCCAGCACGACGCAATAACCCAGGTGCCTCTCACCATAAATGGGAATGTCTGAGAGCAGACCGTGGATGGTCTGGGTTTCCCCCGGGTTCTGCCCGGTTTTCTCCCACCATAATGCTAGCCGCCGTCATATAAATGAAATATTCTTGAGTACGGCGCAAAACACCAGTCAAATAAATGAATAAGTAAATCAGTCAGGATTTTATTCTAACTGTTCATGTAATGTACAAATAACAGAAATTTGCAATCCTCCCTAACACCATATCTTAAGCAGAGTTTAGTGAAAAAAAACCAAAACAAATGCAGTGATGTCAATTGCAATTTATTACACGTCCCTGGTCTAGAATTACTCAGAATGGTTTGTTGCCATCCCAGTTAACATACAATCACATTAAAACAAAGCAAAGGGACCAGGCCTCGGGGGATGCTTAGTCCACCAGCAGAATTCTGGTTTATGCAAGAATACGACATAATTATAAAAACGTACAACATAGAGAGTAAGACCAGAACAGCTACAAGAGAGTGCTAACTGGCAAATGGTCACACGCAACCGGTGAAATGTGGCCTCTTGTCAGCTAACCTCAGTCACATTGCGTGTGTTTGAAATGTGGAACCTGTCCCGGCTAATGAAGTCGGTTTCAAGCTGGTTATCCTGGTCATCATTCCTGCAATAATTTGCGCTTTCTTGAAAATAAAAGTGTACATGAAATGAAATTAATATTAGAGAAAAGGGCATTAAACGTATCCAAGAAAGTAGTTTGTTTTATGTAAGAATTTTTAAATAGATTACGACCTTTTAAAATATTAGACCAAAAAGTATCCTTTTGAGACCTGATGTCTAAGGAACAATTCTCGATTTCCGTCTCACATGTATATGTTCATGAACAGTGTATCAAATTCCTGAATTCGGATCCCGTTGCAGGTCATCATCAAAATTTAAAGAATTGTGCTAAGCCTTAGTATAGAATAATAGCTTGGCCATTGTCATTATCATCATTATTATATTATATTTTTTTAGATTATATCTCTAGCCGTAAGTGGGAGGGTCTTCCAACAATCTGCGGATGGTTATGGGTTCCCGCCCCACCTTTCCTCCCACCATAATGCTGGCCGCCATCGTATAAGTGAAATATTCTTGAGTATGTCGTAAAACACTTATGAAATAAATAAACAAATAAGTAAATAAATCAATAAATAAATAAATAAATATATTATATTATATATTAGCGTTTTGTAAAAGATTCCTTTCGCTCAATTCACTAGTCATTCTTAAAACATACTCCAAAACTTTTTCATCGGGAATTGTAGTGTAATGACAATACAGCATTTTGAGTAATTCTAGGCTATTGACGTTA
This sequence comes from Liolophura sinensis, assembly GCF_032854445.1. Taxonomy (NCBI): domain Eukaryota; kingdom Metazoa; phylum Mollusca; class Polyplacophora; order Chitonida; family Chitonidae; genus Liolophura; species Liolophura sinensis. The sequence goes on along the minus strand of NC_088305.1, from coordinate 6,169,869 downwards.
GATATATTGCACTGCATAAATGTGTTAGTTTTTTACCTGATTCTGCTTAACCATGGTGCTAGGGTAGGTGTAGTACGAGGTATTTAAGCATTTACATGAATGGTTAGAATAAAACTCTGAGCAAAACTCACAAGAGTCCGTATTTTACCGCTTACGTGTGACCATTTGCCACGGCCAGCATTATGGCAGAACAACACCTGGCAGAGCGTGGCGGAAACCCATGGATACGCTCTGGCAACATGCTCGAGGGTCAATGCGCCAGTTGGAAGGGATAAAGATTTTACACCCTAAACTCACAATTACATCCTTCTCGAAAAACGAAAGTTGTAATAGGGAACTGATTCCAGTAGTTATCTGGCCAGACGACTAGTTTTAATTTCTTTGGAAATTATCATTTTGGTTGTCTGAGCAATTCGCAACAAGGTCGACTTTGACATCATATCTCATGTGTCTAGTAACAAAGAGGATAAGTTTGGCGGTTAATATAAACTGAAAAGTTGTTCCCTTTAGATTTACATTTATTTTTAAGTGTTATATTAGAATAAACACAAATATACTGCTTTTATTTTTCATAAAATTTATTTGTTTCATTGACATTTTATGCCGTACGCAAAAGTATTTCACTTATACGACGGCCGGCACAATCATGGTGGAAGAAAATTGGACAAAGCCCAGGGCAACTCACGACCATCCGCGTGTTGCTGAGGGATTTTCTCACGTACCACCGGGGACGAAGGCTTCTATTTTTAAAGGTGGAAAAACACAAAAATTACATAAATTTCAAATGAAAGAGTGCGAAAAGTTAGTTGTGAATGTGGTTTTTGATAATTTTTCGATTTTTCTTTAAAAGGAAAAAGACACAGAAAATTTTTTTTGTATGGTGGGTATTTAGGACCACCTCTTGGTATATATTGTCTTCGCGTGCGGATGTAGCACAGGTTTAATAAAGATATTTACATTAGAATTTGGTCCTTTCATCTAACAAATGTGTTCAACCTGGATTTTTATCATATTTGTATTTTTAATATATTCGTAAATATTATCATAATTCAGATTAAATGCATTATTTAGAGACGATACACACTAAGAGGTGGTCCCAAATACCCACCCTGCATAAATATTTCCAAATTGAAAATAATGTTACGGGCCATATCTGTAAATGAGTTTTGTGCTCTTTCATCTTGACGTGTCAAGAATTGTTAGCTCGAGAGAAGTCAAATACAGCGAGTGCGAAATTGCTTATCATCCCCAGCATGCACTATTTATATAATTTATTGAAAATATTTAAAAATATATTTATCGAATATATTTGTATAATTTATTGAATACAAAATGAATAAAGGTGTTCTAAAATGTTGACATTTTACTTCTCTAAAAAGCAATACACATGACAAGAAAATAACCGAGTTAAGAAGTATGGAATTTAACATTAAACTTTTAACACTTAACACGTTTTTTTTTGGTATATTACTAAGATTTATTGAAGCATTCTGATAAAATGTCTGTGTAACATGATTATGTCTAATTCCGCTCATCCCGGGGCTAGGGGTTTTATATTCATAGCGTTGAATCAGACCACTAAGTTGGATATATGAACAGTTGCAATCAAAGCGTCACTGAGATAGATATTTTGATATCGGCAACTGATATTCTAACAATGGTACACGATTTTAATACTGATTTCACTCGCCTAGAACACCCCTTGCGTCTTTCCAACATTTTTGAGAACTGTTGACTTCTTCTCTTTGCATGATTTAGTCATATTTTCATACTTTATATACTTTCTTAGTTCTTTGGAGGTTTGTCTTATACGACGTTTTGGGAATTTGCTATGCAATAATTAACCTGGGACGTTCTTATCGGTTGACTGGCATACGGATGTCTGTTTCCACGCATAGATTTCAACTGTTATCCATGATATCACATCTAATTCTCTTATGTATTTGTTGACTTTCCAGCTGAGAAAAAATCTAGAAAAATATGGGATAATAGTCCATAGTGCCCCGACTGCAACATAAAAATGCCAGAAGGAAGAACGTCAAACATAATGCAAGTCAGCAGAATCTTTCAAATATATGTTTTACTCCTAAAATCTATCTGTGATGCACCCCTGTCTGCCCCAGCCTCTGATCAGCCCACCACGAGTAATCTATCCTTTACCTATCTCCGCCTCTACTTCTACTGATTCTGACGAGCCAACTGCTGTAGATGAGTTGCCTCCTTTTATATTCTCTTCCTTAAAAAAACAAGAACCTTTCCCAGGCGAATGGGTACTCTCCTCGAATAACAATTTCATGTTCTGTGACAATGGTAGAAAATAGAACTAAACCGACACATAAATGCAGGGATAAATGTGGTGTACAAATCGTCAGCTTTCCACACCAAGTCTTCATCTTTTTAGCTAAAAAAAATATCAAATTTTCATCCTCTGCTAAAAGACAGAACGAAGTGAAGAGACCAGCCAACATGACAAAACTGTGCTGATGCGGATTAAGGAGACTCACTGGATCACACAGGTGGGGTCCTCTTGTCCTGTTTGAGTCATCTGGATCACACAGGTGGGGTCCTCTTGTCCTGTTTGAGTCATCTGGATCACACAGGTGGGGTCCTCTTGTCCTGTTTGAGTCATCTGGATCACACAGGTGGGGTCCTCTTGTCCTGTTTGAGTCATCTGGATCACACAGGTGGGGTCCTCTTGTCCTGTTTGAGTCATTAAGTAGCGTTTGACAGTGGTCGGTGTCCCAGATCTTGTTCCTCTGCAATAAAAATCTGCTAAATAGTGTTTGATGCATGGTCATAAAAATGTTATGACCAGTATGGCAGACATAGTGGGGGCAGGCATGAAATAGAAAGTGAAGGACTCTCCATCAGTTACCATTAGACGTAACTGCCTTGCAGATCAGTAGACTTATTCTTTCGATTACTTTCGAAAAAGCCCAAAACAAAACAGGCAAAATTACAGAAATTCAAACCCAGGTGGAAGATCTAGCGCATTTCATTCGCTGCCTATCATGCGGAAATGCTTTTAAAATTGTGGACAGGACCAATGACAGTCTGCTATGATACCTTACGGATATGTCCTCAGGGTGTTAGCAAAGACCGTAAGGCAAATGGTCTGATGAAAACGATTGGAACGGATAACTTTATCAGCATCACTGCTAGGATGATGGATGGAATTGCCATGTAACTGTCTTGTCCCATCTCGTGTGAACATGAATGCTGATTTAGCATTGGTAAGTATGAATGAATGAATGATGGTTTAGAGCCACATCGGCAATATCTCAGCCATATCGTGGCTAGAAGAAGTCAACACTACGAGACGGTTCAGGTTTTTGATATGGTATTGAAAACATCAAACACGAAACAAAAATATTTGGACAGGTTTAAAATCAGATAAGAAAAACCAAAACATAAAACTCTAAAACCACCATATTTTAAAAAATACTTTATCTACAAAAACTGTATATGTATCTTTTTATCTATATACATTAATAATAATTCAAATTTATATATTATGATATTGGCAAATGGCCTTCAAATACTTTATGACAGCATCGCTGGCGATGCTGTTAAACAAATCATATACAGAGTTGACTCTGTAGAGTCATTACCGAATATGGGCAAAGTCCACACAGTTAACCAGGATATGCCGTGCTGAGCATCACATCCAACAAACTGTGGGGCAGTGCGCCTATCAAGAATAATATTGTGTGTCATACGAGAATGCCTAATACGACACCTCGTTAAAACTATTTGGTCTCTGCGAGACATATCATGTGTATAAGAATCATAGACAATGATATGTGAATAGCATGCAGTTTATTATGCACCGATAAAAAATTTTGCCAAAGGTGACGAACATATTTAAGAATGTCAGTATAAGGGATCTTAAATTTAGATGTTGATTTATTAGGGGTAGCTTTAGCTTCCCAGTCTACGGCTGTTTCCATGGATACCAATATCGCATGGTATCCAACATAATATAATATGGCAGGGGAATGAGTCACAAGATACCACTGTCCTCCGGGCATGCCCAGAACAAACATGTGATAACGCTAGGAGTACAGCTCTGGCCTCGGCTGAAGAGATTGAAGTACAGGATTGAAGACGAAGAGAAGAGACACGCTGTTCCAAGACAGCCGCGGACACAACTTGCCTTCATCCTTTGACCCATCAGTATGTATAAATTTGTAATCCGGATAATTAGCCGTAATTTCAGCCAAACTTTGCGGAATTATAAGAGGATTTGTCTCTGTTTTATGTCTACGGAAAATCAAATATTAATTTGGGTTATGGAAGTAGCTATGGAGGAGACTCCGGAAAGGACACCGGAGCTATCTCCTCTGACTTGATGTTGGCTTCCACAATATGGTCCCGTATACGAAGACCAAACGAAGGGATCTTACTGGGACTTTTATTAAATTTATCTACATATGCTGGATTGAAAACACAATCGTAGGCATGGTATGTTGGATGACCTTTAAGCTTTGTAGCATATTGAAGGCCGAATTTGATATGTTAGTTATATAAAGACTCGTTAGCCTCCACGCATAAACTCAGGCATAAACTGGCGAGGTTCTAAAAGCACCAATGCGGAGCCTCAAACCTTCGTGATGGACAGGATCCAACATTTTTATATATATGACTTCCTAGCGAAACCGTAATCCAATTTAGACCTCACTGGAGAACATATATGTTTTAGAAAATAGATCGGTCAGCACTCCAATCGGTGCTAGACACGACCTTAATTATATAGAGAGGCTTTAAACCTTTATATTTAGCTTTAATCGTTTTATATGAGGTATAAAGGACAACTAGCTATCAAATATTAGTCCGAAAATTTAGTTTGTCTAACAATCTTTACAGGTTATCCACGCAATTTAAGCTTGGGGTCAACATGATGTTTCTGTTTATTACAAATATGCATACCGACAGTTGAAAATCTAAAACGGTTTTCAGTTGTCCATTTCTTGATCCTATTTAGACAAAGTTCCAAATGACGTTCAATGTTATTTATATTTTAGCGCTGTAGGATATTAGAAAATCTAAAGAATCGTCTGTGTCAGATGTTAATGTTTTGACGAAGCTATTTATTTTAATGCTAAACAGAGTTGGTGACAGTGTACTGCCCTGGGGTACACCCATTTTTTGCTCATGAGAGTCCAATAAAGTGGACGTCACCCCTACCTCAAACTGGCAATCAGATAAACTTCAGACATAAATAATGGTAAACGGCCTTTCAGATCCATATCTCAAAGTTCTGTCGTATGGTGGTGTCGTATGCTTTTTCAAGGTGAAAAATATGGACACCATATGTTCATTATTAATAAATCCTTCACGGATAAAAGTTTCGAATCGTACAAGGTGATCCAAATTTGATCGATAACCACATTGTATATTCGAAAGTAACTTGTTGGGTTTAAGAAACCAAACAAGTCTATCATTAATCATCTGCTCCATAGTCTTACAAACACAGCCGGTAAGAGCTATGGGACGGTAATTAGTCTGATCAGCATAATCCTTACCCCGGTTTTGGAACCGGGATAATACACGCCTCCCTCCATGAGAGTAGAAAATTACCAGGTATCCAAATATTAGTAAGCCCAAGAGCGACTCGGGCGGTAAATGGTTCAAAAATTTAAAATAAACGTTATCGTGCCCACATGCAGTGTCATGAGCCTTCATTAATACAGTTTTCAGCCCATCAATACTAAACTGTTTATTATAGTCTTCCAATCATCTCCTGATTTGTAATCTGCTGAAACACTTTGAAATAATAAGAATAATTTTCAGAAGAGGATTTCTGAGATATTGTTTCAGCGAGCTTATTGGCTATACTGCCGGGAGAAAAAGAATATTATTGCCGTATTTTAGATGTTGAATTTTTGCTTTACTCTTTTTGTCCTTTAATTTATGCACCATGTTCCAAACCTTACGCATAGGCGTTTGTGACGTAGGCCTAGTGTCTGAAACCAAGTTGAGCCAACAGGATCGTTTCTTGGACTTGAGTAAGCGACGAGCACTATCTCTAAAAATACAAACCCGTCTAAATTATTATTAGTAAGACATATATTAAAATTTTGCTCGGCCTTTTTACGGTCCTTAATGGCTCTGCGACAGTCCTTACTTTTGGATTTTGGATTTGTCGAGGTCTTAGGTATGGTTCTATCCGCAGCCATCAGAACAAGTTCATTAAACTTTAGCATTGGATCGTCTGCAGCATCGAGCTTCTCTGGAGTGATGTCGGCCTCACAGGACATCTCAAACGCCACCCAATCTGCTTAATAGAACTTCCACCTAGCTACACGTTCTAAAGAATCAGAAGTGATATGTTCTAGGATGATAGAGAAATGGTCACTACCACCTAAGTCATCATGAATTCTCCAAGAAAAATCCGCATAGGATCTGTGATAGTGAGATCAATACGAAATAAGCTCCATTAGCTGGATGTAAATAGGTATTAGAACCATCATTGAAGTAATACAGTTCCTCCTGCGATAAAAAGTCTTCCACCATCTTGCCTTTATTATGTTATTGTAACGATCGTAGGTAATTAGCAATGTTGTTCTAAGGGACATAACTCTTAGGTGTTACACAGGAGGGGAATCCCCAACATGTGCGTTGACGCTGAGTGAAACGATCGTTCTAACTGGTTGATTGGGAGGATGAGACTGGTTGTCCGCCATCTTCCATTAAAAGTTCTGTGCCATCTAAATAATTTGTCTCGTCTCGTCTGTGTTACAGGTAAGATTCAGAGGCCATCTGCCCCTCGGTAACACGCCATTTATTGTTGTGTTGTAGTTCCTAGCTGGTCTTTAAAACTGATATAATGCGGTTAGCTTTGAAGATTTTGTTGGGAGAATAGTTCATAAATCTAAAAGTGCATGTTCGCTTACTGTTTAGCAAGGTGTTGTTGTTGTTACAAGCCCAAGAACATTAAATCCTTGTTAGGATTAGCCCGAGATATAATGCTACACTAGTATGGCAGATTTCATAGTTTTTGATGCATTTGTATTCATGATACAAGTAACCCCAAGAGCTCAGTGTAGTTACGTGTGTAACAAAGTAACTTAATTCAGTCAGTGTTCGAACGGGTGTACATAAACCCGCTAGTGATTTTAGCGATTGAGGGGAGACAACTCTCAATGACATCGTACTTCAGGGGGAAATACTCTGTCCGGAATTATAATGTGATATCATTGTATACGTTGTATTGAGATTGGTTGTCCGCCAGCTTTCTTTAAAAGTTCTAAGCCATCTAAATAATTTGTCTCGTCTCGTCTGTGTTACAGTCCTACACTGCGCCAGACCATAGGAAGGGCAGCATTATTAGTGTCCCATAAGGGGTTTTGGGAATTGAAATCTCCCGTTATTACAAACGGCTTGGGTAATTGTTCTTTTAAATAATGCAATTGAGAAGCAGACAAACTAGTGTTCGGAGGAATATACAGCGATCACAGTGTGATTGTTTTAGACAAAGAAACACGACCGACCACAGCCTTGAGTTCTCTATCCAGAGAAACAGGACTGTGGATAACGTTGTTGTTTATTAAGATAGAGGAGCCCCCTGCAGTTCGCTCTTCTTCATTACAAAATGTACTATAAAGTGAACAATTTTTAAGAGTTATTTTATTTCTGTCAAATGTCTTCACGTGAGTTTCCTGAAGACAAGGGGCAATAGGATTTAATGACTGGTCTAGCTTTAATAAATTTTACCTTAAGACCTCGACAATTTCATTGTATAAGTTTGTCATATGCAGACATTATGGAGGGAGACGTGTAGGCGGTTTATGTCTATGACGAACGTCCTCCAACGATCCGTAGTGGCCTAGGTTTATTAGATTTATAATCATCAGTATAAAGTTTATTGTCAGATTTATTTCTAGTAATTTTGTTTTTGCAGTGGCTAGGTTCAGGCTTATTAGTTTGTTCTGTATTATTTACTGCTTTTATTTGTTGTACAGAGGTTGCCTGGATTGAGCAGGAATTCTGGGCAGGTTGAGCAGAAGGTTCCAAAGAGAAAGAACTAGAATTGTCGTTTTTAATGGGCCAAGTCAAGGAAGTTTGAGTTGCAACAGATGTTGCAGCTCGCTTGACCACATTGGCAAACGAAGTCTGCAGTGAAGTATTAGAAAGCGAGGCCAACTTGCGGACCTCCTGATAAGATGTATTGTTTTCAGCTTTAAATTGATCATTTGCGAACACTTAACTGTGCTTTTGCAGTCGAAACCATCATGACCTTCACTGCTGCATCGGAAACAAACCAGTTTATTTTACATTGGCCCTTACCATCACCAAACTGCTGGCAAGTGAAACAACGTGTTGGGTTAGAGATATACAAGTTAACATTGGCCCGATACGGGCCAATATATACGATGGTAGAGAGGTACTATTGAAGGTCAGAGGTATGTATTTAATTTGAAGAAGTTGCCGGGTTTTTTTTGTGAAGAGATTCACTCTGGCAAGTCCCTGTGGTTTTAATTCTGTACACATTGCTTTTTCAGATAAGTCAATAATATCACCATTCCTATCACGTATTATTCCCTGATAGCTGTTCAGGGAATTGTGAGTGGATGTAAAAAACAGATATATCGGAAATCTTATTTAATGATAATAAATTTCTAGAATGTTGTTTCCGAAAACATTCGATGAGAATGTCTCCGGATCGTACTTTTTTAACGATTTTTTGAAGTACATGCTACGCTTTGTAAAGACCTCCCTTCTGTTTTTGTACTGCCTCACTTCCTACATGCGAGGAGGTTATAAGTTTTGTTAACCAACAACTCGTTCCTTGTGAATGAGTAGATGCTTTATTAATGAAATGGAGATATAAAGTCATGTCATGATCACAATGTGTCGAGGTGATGAGAAAGTAAAAAGCTACAATACAGGAGAAACAACGTTCGTTAAGTGTTTTCGACATACAGTTAAAGGATATGCATCCACATATTATGAGTTCAATTATGACAAATGAATTAAATGCAATGCGCCTGACAGTACACATATCTCAAAACGTTATAACAGCATGTAAAATTAAATACATTCAAAGTTCTACCTATTCTGACAACTTAAGAAATGGCAAAATTGTCCCTGCCACAAAGTGACGGACTACTTTTATATTCTTCTGGGTTACAACATAAGGGCCTTTCACTAGTAGCTGGAATGTAGTGTATTACTACGAGCCCAGCAGAGGTCTAATTAGATGAAAGTACAACCGAACACGTGCTTATAGAACTAACAGCATCTTTAACGAAATGACGCTAACAAAGAAGGTATATCGTGATTAGATATTTACAGATCACAGTTACAGACACCCTTAGAATGTTATTTAGGCGAACATGTGTGTGGTAATACAGTAAACCACCAGAATACTTTTAAAGTTGACCAGAACACATTCACTTTCGATATCAACAAAAACATGCACCGAGCACAACGATATGTCTCTGTCACACTAATCTACACAGTTTCAGGATATGAAAATCACGGAAGTTTGTCCTGTTTCGTTCATAGTCAACTCACACTGTGGGCAGCTACACATGCAGGGGAAATCTGAAGAGATTCCAGTCTGTGACACGAGGTTTGTGTCCTCTGTGTTCAGGGCTGAACATCCGATACGGCTGCAAACTGTTTGCTGTCGTAACATTCCATACACCAAGGAATAAACCGTGGCGTTACAGTCTTCAAGTAAGGCTCGAAGTGGCGTGTTGGGGGTGAGGATCTCGCAACACCAACACGCCTTCAGCCACCAGGATAACGCCTTCAAAGATTAAGGGTCGCAATCCACGGGAAACAGGTCGCTCCTTCCTCGGTTGCCTCTCACACAAACGAGAAGGGGTAGGCATTGGTAAGAGTTAAGCTGGACATGGCCAACGAAGATCTGGCCGATGTCAAAGACCCAGAAGCCTCTTACCAATGTAGTCGCTTCGAATTCAAGTCCAGCTCATGCTGCCTTCCTCTTCGTCGTACGTGGAAATGTCTGGCAATCCCACCATCAACCTGCGGATGATGGTGGGCTTGCACGGCTCTGCCTGGTTTTCCTCCCACCATAATGCTGGTAAATGCACAGATAACTTTATATGTTACTTTAATAAGTAACATATATTTCAGGTTTCCTCAACATCTCCTTGTGTGTGTTGGTGTAAGATGTCAGCGTCCAGTCGCCTTCATCAGTGAAGAGGTGTCGAGGGGAGAGGGGCTGGAACTGCTCATTGACTATTCTGGGCATGAGCAAATTTAGCGATGGAAGGAGAAAGGAGATGACCACCAGACGACCACCCAGCCCCTAACCAACGCTGCATAAAGTCGATAGGGGTGGTCGCTGTTGAAGAAAGTCAAAACTCAGCACTACCCCCAGAGACTTATCATCCTCACACCTGACGGGAACAATCTTTTAGGAACAGATTTTCAAGGTCAATCGGGGGTCCAGACGTTCTGAGTTCAATTGGCAGAGGCACTGACTAGCTGGAAACAGGTCAAGGAGAGGATCAAAACACAAAACCACCGAGACAGTGTATTAATCTATGCGTCGACATTCGTATACCAGTCAACCGATAAGGGCGTTCGAGGTCAATAACTGGAAGGCCAATTCCCAAAACGACGTATAACATAAACCACTAAAGAACTAAGAATGTATATAAATTACGCAAACAGGACAGAATCATGAAAAGAGAAGCAATCCTCAGTAGTACGAAATCAGAGTGATATGGTACAGGCTGCTGTCCACGATGAACTACTGGTTGAGGAAGCTGTACTGACTTGAACGCTTCAATCATTCTGATATTGGCAGTATATAATCTTTGTTAAACAAACATTTCAGAATTCATTTGGGAATGTTTTTGTTCAGTTTTCATTTGAGTATGTGTGGTTTTAAAAACACTTATGAGTTTAACAATACAACTTTCAGAAACACAATTTATTGGAACTCACTTATTTTCCGTTGGAACTAAAATAGCCACGTGTGGGTTCCGGGAAATCACAACATTCAACCTCAAAACCAAAATCGTAGATGTCTTCGTTGTCTCGAACTGCTCACTATTTGCAGAGTAGGGTAACTCATTTCCTGCAAAGCAGTTGCGAGAGTAGCGGTGTGAAATAGCCCCAAATGTTTCGAATTGACGATATGGAACACTTGCGACTGTTTCATATAATCTTCCCTGCCATAAATTCATGCCTACCAAATTCTGTTAGAAATTAACTAATCGTGGAGTCTCACAACAGGTTGATGTCGACTATATTCCAATGACCATTAAAACCCTTGTCATCGACTTTGGTAGACAGCAAATCAAACATGGACTTAAGTGACACTAACTGTGTATAAGCCAGTGATAGCATTTCTGCTAAGAAACATTCTTATCACAGGAAACAATAATAAGACTGTGTTTAAGTTTCGAAATGACTTTTCAGTTTATTGTAAAAAAGTAACTTAACCTAGCTCATCCCATTCAGTTACGTGTAGTTCATTGTTTACAAGTCACTCTAAGCCAGCGAAAGTTTGTATCGTTCTCCACCTATCATGAGTTTGAACTTTACGGACGCTAACCGCAATGCTCTGTAAAAAGGGGAGAAATGGTGTTATACAACATTGCTATTATCGTAATAGTGACGTGCCGAATAATAGCGACGTGCCGAATTACTATGCAGTCGACATTATTGCAGGGCTCTACTATTCTGTCAAAATAAGCAAACAAAAACCACCAGAGAGCAAACTACAAAGGGGAATGACCAACGTGAACGGAAAAAATGTAGGGCCTGCGGAAATAAACTTTTCTGTATATTGTATATTGCAAAAGTACAAAATCAACTTTGAGGACAAATTTGAAAATGTTTTGTTGTACATGACGGCCATTTGACATGGGCTTTGGTTATAACGTCAACAGACAGGGACAAGTTTTCTAACGGCGTCACTCTGACCTGTGTCTATATTTAACGAATACTTGAGTATGGTTGTTATAGCAATTGAGGTAGCGCTATTCGTCACGTCTCAACGATTAAGACTAAAATACAGAACTGTTTATGTCCTATATTTCTGCACCCATAAATATATTTGAAATCTGATAAAATATACTGGTCAAACTGCCTCCGTATGTATTCGACGTGATGTCCACTACGGTCTAAAAATATTCCAAATGAATTTGTGAACTCCGGCCATGTATAAAGAAGGTTTAATTATAGCTTTTATACATTACTACATACAATTTTGTGCGAGAAGTGATTAGACAATGCTAAGATGGAATTCAGATTTTAAATAAGTTTTGCGTTTTACTCTATGCTTTAAAAACGTCAGTTTATTTGTGTGTTCAGTTTTATGTTATGATTATCATATCGAACAACATTCAACTTCTGGTTTAAATGCGTTTTTGTCAACTTGTGGCTTTAATTCATCCATTCACATTCAAAGTTAGAGATATACGGCTTACATAACAATTTTCTCATTTTTATGACGAAAAGAATCAAAGAAAGAAAAAGCGTTTGTACATAAAGGAGTGTTTTCAACTACACTTATTTTTTTAGCTACGCGTTAGGTTTAAAGCTTTACAGCAAAAAAAAAAATAAAATAACGCTACAAACTAATCTACATAACACTGCTGATGGGGGCAGTTCGTGAAAGTAACGGAAACGAGGTCACAACGATGTGATGTGTGCTTGACTGCTTTCGTCAGGACGTCAGTGATTGGTCGAGCCGTCACGGTCAGATGTATACCTTGGTAGGTTACGTTTGTTGCACTGAATTGGCCTGGCGACTAAGGATATAAAAACGTCCGATGGGAATGTCCGTCCGGCAGTGTGAAAATGGAGCCAACACGTGTTCAACAGAAACTTAGACCGGTGTACGATTACATTATTGGTAAGTTCCCCATTATTCACATTATAATGAATGAGTGAATGAATAATTATGGCTTACGCCACTTCGGCAATATTTAAGCCATATTGCGGCGAGATCATGTTTAAAACGGGGAGGAATCAATGAGTTTTTATGTTATGGAAAGAACATTCAAAATAAAATCAAAATTAGATGGACATGTTTAAACCTTAGTTAAAATTCCAAAACCACTGTATTTTTTATTATGTAAGATCTAGAAAACGCGGTATTGAAACTGGCCGATTGCCAGATTGGCTTATTTTCTTTTCTACCATATTGTTGAGTTCCACTGATTTGTGTATTAGTACAAGTACCAATTTTCACAAACCGTAATGTGAATAAAAGTAAAAGCTTTAATTTTAAATTCTCCTTTCCTTGTAAACTAGTTCATATAATTGTAAAACCCGGGACAAACCATTGTCGACTATTTTTCGGAATGAAAATTGTCCTGAACGAATTTTGCGGCGGTTAAAATTGTCGGCCTTAATCTACATAACGCCGTCGTTCACTTCTAAATTTCTTTTTTTTTCTTGTTTTTAATTAAATTTTATTACGTCAGAAGTTGATCCCAAGAGACATTCGTTTACCAAGCGTCAGCCATATGGGATGTTCCGAGTAAATAATCCGGAGACCAATTTCCGAAACAACGTTCAACGTAAACTGCCATGGTTTCAACATCAAACGCTTTTGAACCTAAAGTAAAAGAGAGCTAAACTATGAAGTAAGGGTCAACATACAGACAACTGAAAATCATGCATAGAAATACTTTCATTTATTTTTTTAGATTGTTAAAAGGGTGTTGAAAGGCATTCAAACTATTTGAATACTATGGCGGGCTTTATGAGCCATACTGACGGTATCTAGGAACTCTGACGTCACATCACCTTTTTTCACGAAGTTTAAAATTTTACTCTGATGCTGTACACTAGAACAAGCACCAGTAACAATGCTAGTTCTTTCATGTTCTCTGTCTTTTATTTATTCACGTGCAATTTATGACAATTTTAGTTGCATAATAAATAAAAGCCCTGGGCTCGAGAATTTTTAAACTCCGCCTATATTTACTCACAATAGAGTGAATTAAAATTCCTTGCAAACTTTAATAAAATTAGAGTGAAGGTGTTTGCAGGGATATCGCGTTAATTAAAATCCTGATAACACGCACAAATTCCTCATTATGAAACAGCAATACACCATATCTGCAGGGCACTTGGGTTTATTGTTGAGAGGAAGGATAATGGCCAATGTTAACGGGGAGCCTATCCTTCTTGCCGTAAATTTGGCGTGATAAGAAAACAAACTAATAAATTTATTTATTTGTTTAATTGGTGTTTTACGCCTTACTTAAGGATATTTCACTTATACGACAGCGGCCAGCATTATCGTGGGAGGAAACTATTCTAGAGTACGGGTACTAAAGATACCAATTAAATAAATACATTCGCACAAGTGCCGACGATGACGTGTTAAGTGGGTCATACACATGCGGGTTGGCTCCGTTATGCTCGGCAGTTACGGTTAGTAAAAGGTCACGAGATATTTTTAATTATCAAGCGTATAATTTGCCTCAGGTCGACTAATTTTCATGGTCACCTGAACTTAGCTTCTGTCAAAAATGGTCCACAGTTCATGCGTACCCAATCAGATGGGACTCCTTAATTAGAACAGATATCTCTTGACCATTGGTCTTTATGGCGGTGTGCTGAGACACTTGCATTATTGACAAGAACGAAATCAATACCACACAGAAAAGAAAATGGTGTAAATAGAACAGAGACTCATTACTATTAATACTATCAGCATAAAAATTTTCGTGTAAGTGAGCCAGAGACAAGATCAATTTTTTTTTATACATGATCATGCCAAAATATGTATAGGCATTTTATAAAACGGATACACAGCAAAGCTCAGTGATTTCTCCGGTCAAACCGGTTTCCTGCACCTATAAACCGACTTTCCAAAAATTACTTGACACGAGTGATATACACGGTATATACTGCTGAAAAAAATGCTACCTGCAGAAATCACGTAGTGTGTGTAATACAACCACAGAAACATATATGTCGGTGGTATAACCACAGTGTGTGTGTAATACAAACACAAAGGCATACGTATCAGTGTTACAACCACGCAGTGTGTGTAACACAACCACAACGATATATTTGTGTTCGATGGACATGTAAACAGAGAAATTTGCAGCATTCTTTTAGGCTAACGTAAGTTAACTTATTAAATACCTTAAAACTCTGTTCGAAAAATTAAAACTCTGTTCGAAAAACTTATTAAATTGGTTGACGTGAACATACACGATAATGCTAAGTAAACGTATGTGATAAATCTATGTAGTTTGTCACGGCAACGATCTTCATAGGCTTGAGATAAGACCAAATCAATATCGCTTATATTTTAGTGAAATGCATAGTTTTACAAGCGTTTTTAAGGTGAATTAAGGCGAAGTATAAAATATTTTTTAATATAATAAAAAAAATTCGTCCGACTTTAATCGTTAAACGGTGATTTTATTAAACGAATGACTCTTGCCAAGCAATGAAACAACTGTATAAGTCAGTTACCGTCTTTAGCTTCGGTGTCCAAGGTAGATGGTTATCCTGTCTTGACCATCTTTTGTTTCCTCGGTCGCTTCGTGACATTTCTGTGACAAAGGTCAGCCTTCACTGGGTCACATCTGGCTAGAACACCTCAATCTCAGGCGGTAACTGTAACATAAATAAATAATTCTTGTATGAAATCAACTGTTTTCAAATATTGTGATTTGGTTTTTAGTTGGGGCAGGAAGCACCGGCTGTGTAATCGCAAACAGGCTTTCAGAGGACGCAAACAAAACCGTACTGATTCTAGAGGCTGGAGGTGATGACCGATCCTACCCGAACATTGCAATACCCGGACGATGTGGAAGCTTGGGCAATACTGACTGCGATTGGGGCTTCAAACTCGTATCAGAGAAACACGCATTTAAAGGCTACGAAAACCAGGTTAGTGTTTAATTATTGCTGTATTAACACCCATGGTCCGTAGGATTGAAGTACACCTTGATTTGTTTAATTGTCTTCTAATGCAATACCCATGCAACTTTATTTCACTTACAACCCTGCAGTCCGCTTTACGGACATAAGACATACTGACAATTTTCTTATCACAATCATGTTTTAATTCAACTAAATGCAGGTTTACAATTCCGTATGTGGGAAGGTCCTTGGGGGTTCTGGCGCTATTAACTTCCAGATGTACATGAGGGGAACCCCTCACGACTACGATACATGGAAGAACATGGGCTGTACAGGCTGGGGGTATGAAGATGTTCTTCCCTACTTCAAGAAGTCAGAGGGGTGCCTTGTTAATGAACTTGCAGATTCAGGTAAGACAAGGCCTTAATGTGCTAGTCACCGAATTTTCTTCTCTTGACCATTACTTGTGTCTTTGGATTGTAGGTTGTGTTATAGACGGGTCCTTTGGACTTTGGGATATGTTATAGACAGGTCTTTAACTGTAAGATGTGTTGTAGGCCGGTCTCGGGACTGTAAAGGGTGTTATAGACCGGTCTTTGGACTGTAAGACGTCTTATAGACCGGTCTTTGAACTGTAAGATATGTTGCAGGCCGGTGTTTGGACTGTAAGATAGGTGTTGAAGACCGTCTGGACAGTAATAGGTGTTACAGACGGGTATAAGGACAGGAATACGTGTCACAGGAAATTTTATTATTCAAAGCACAACGTATAAATTACCCACAGATACTTCGATGGCGTTTCAATCTACATGTATTTATTGACCGTTCATGTCAGGATGTATCATTTTCCAGGTTTTCATGGACGCAGTGGAGAAATCATGTTTCCGAAGCAAAGGCGTCCTCGTTAGGTGACATTTTCATGGAAGCTGGCAAAGAAATGGGTTACAAAGCAACGGATTGTAACACAGACGAACCCATCGGTAATACTGATTTAAGACTACCTCTCACGATTGTCACAGAAAACAAAAAAATAATTATCAAGACTGGGATAAACGAAGTATCCAAATCACAGATCACATCGTCAAACGGTGAAAAAACTTAAAATGGTCAAATTACCAAAACACCAGTGAAGTGGGAGACCCACGAGTAAATCCATGTATAGAGTTTCATTTGCATTTCGCAAGCAATTTTCGAAAGCCGTTAAAGGGACACGGTGGTTTCTTTTTTTTTAACTGTGGGTTTTTTAATTTTTTTCCGATGGAAAAAGAAACAAAAAACGTACGGTTAGGAGTGGAAAAAATAAAAGAAAACCGCCGTGTCCCTTCTACGGCTACGTAGTAAACTGACAAGAGGCCATATTTCACCGGTTACGTGCGACAATTTGGCAACTATCACGCTGTGCTCTGGTTTTTAATCTCTGTGGTTATATTCTTTAATGTTACAATTCACCATACATAAAATCGTATATATATAATATAATATATATATAATTTCATTAACCTAGGAAATTTTCAGCATACACCTTCTATCCCACTCGGCCATTAAAAGTGCTACGGCTACATATTTTAAATTGTTTAAGGTAATATATTTTTTTATTCTTTGTTTTTGAAGGTATGATGCAGGCACAAAGTACAGTTGGTGATGGAATTCGTCAAAGTTCCGCAGAATGCTTTCTTCGACCTGCTCAATCTCGTCAAAACCTACACATAGTTACGCATTGTTACGTCACAAAGGTATAATGCATAATTATAAATTTAATTATTCAAATATATATATATATATATATATATATATATTATATATATATATATATATATATATATATATATATATATATATATATATAATATATATATATATATATATATATAATTTTTATATAAAATCTCAGAAGACTTAATTTATCTGACTATCGGTCCTTGGTGACAGTAAGGGGTTCACAACGCTAGGGTATTTACTGGTGGGTTTCCAACTTTACTGGTCTTTTGGGGACCGTTTGAATTTTTTTCACTCATTGACAACCTGAACCGTGAATTGGACACTTCACTTAACTCATACTTGGTAGAACAATTTTCCCGACCAATGTGGTGTGCATATTTGTGCCTCACACATGGGAACCTTTGTCTGTAAAGAATGTTTCTCCTACCTTTCTTCTCGCCATGATGCTGGCCGCTGTCGTATAGGTGAATATTCTTGAGTACAGCGTAAACCTTCAGTCACATAAATAAATCAAATATTACATAAATTTTTGAGGGCAAAGTGGTCGGACATTTTTAGTTATGAATGGATGATATTACAGGTGTTGATAACCCACAACGTGGCTAGAGGAGTTCTGTTCGTCCGGCAAGGCCACCTAGAAACAATCCGAGCACGAAGGGAAGTGATACTAGCGGCAGGGGCATACTGTTCTCCACAGATCTTAATGCTTTCTGGTGTAGGACCAAAGGAACATCTGGAAAATCATGGGGTAATTATATTATCACAGTTTTACTATATATATGATTATCAGAGTATATCAATGGCTATCAATATTTATACCAATATATTGTTCCCCGTATAAAGTCGAGAGTTTACTCCTGTTTTCCCCACCAGTAATGCTCACCGACGTCTTAAAAACGGAAAGCCTTCTTCCAAGGCGTGCAACAACAGCGAAGCAAATAGTAAATATAAATATTTTCAATTAGAACAGCAGTTTATCTATATCACAGAGACATATGATAAATGATACGATGTCAAAGGTCGAATGTGCAAAAAAAGTTTGAATGACGCCCAATCATGCAGATTCCTATAGGAGTCTTGGGAGTTTCTTTGACAGCTGTGATGACAGCATCAGTGTACTATTTTTCATTCACATATACACTATATTATTTTTTTAGCAAATATAAACTTAGTTCGAGCTTTGATATCCCCTAATATCTTTAGAACAGTGTAAAACCAGTTTTCTCCTTGGTACATACACATGTAACTCAACTTTGCTGAAGATTTTCATGCTACTTGTTTCTCTCTTTCTAAATACCATAATGTTGCCACTTTTACAGATTAGAGTACATCAAGATCTGCCGGTTGGAAAACAATTTACAGGATCACGCGGCTGTAATCGGCCTCGAGTTTGAAATCGACCAACCATTGTCTGTCACATCGGAAATCTTGGCATCCAAAGCAACTTTGGATCTGTACGAAGAGCAGCGAGCTGGTAAGCTCTTAGTATTAAACCATGTAACAGGGGCCATTTGAAATGAGCTCATCAACACATTGTCCACCTGTCAAACTTTAGTATGTGAATTTATGCGTCAAAACAGATATTCGTATACCAGGCGTCAAGCAATAAGGACGTTCAAGGTGAATAATAGCATGGGTAATTCCCAAAACTACGTATGTGCAATGATTAAATGAACTCCACATCGACAATATTCTAGCCATATTATGGTGAGAATATAATAAAAAATGGGACGCGATGAATGCTTTTGTAAGCCAGCTAAAATATCGCAAACGTTAGGTAAAATTAGATAACCAGTAAAAATGTTTCAAATATATAATCTATAACTGTGTATAGATAAAAAGACAAATAAGCTTCTCAATTTTCTGCATCTTTGTTTTCCGACTGCGATTTCGAACAATACCGTGTTATATTGTTTGATTTTAAACTAATTTATAAAGATTAGTATTATTATCCTTTTTGATCGCTCTCTGTGCATAGCTGTTCATAACGCTTTGGCATGCCCGTACTTGACTCCACTAAAACATAGCCATATATAAAGCCTGTCGAACTGTTATACTCCATTCCTTGATAAGAACAAGACGTTCGGGAACTGCAGTCAGAATACAAAGATGTAGAAAGTTGAGAAGGCTTATTTGCTTTTGTATTCTATCTCGTCTGCACCTCAGAAAACTCTGTTTATACCTAGAAAAGTGTATATAGAAATGTTTAAGAGACACATATTTATCGCCTGTAAACATTTAACAACACAGCCAGCGATGCTGTGGCATAATTCAGATATGATGTCAGCTGTGAAATAACGTTGCCGAAGAAGAGCTCTATTTGTGTGGAGATCCTGTGAGGCGATCGTACTCATTAATTTTATTGTCGAAATAAATATTCCACGATAAAAATTTTGCTAAAAGACCGTGGGATATTCTACCCTTAGCCACTTATTCAGACACCTAACACGTGTATATCGCATCTGAAATCTTTGGCTCATAGACAGTATTGACTTTGCAGGCCCAATAGCCTCGACTGGACTGGAATGGACAGCTCTGATCCGAACAAAGCACCAGTCTGAGGAAAATCCGAACCCTGACGTACAGCTAATAGGCATCAACGGATTAATAGGCACAGGCAAGAATGGTCGACCCAAAAACATGGCTGGTATAAGAAACAAGGTAAGGTAAACGGTCTTAGACATTTGTAATTATCGGCAAATTTTAATACTAATCCTTGCGTGGAAATCTTAGTGCATGCATTGACGTTACGGGGAATAAAACGCAAACGCACAGTTCAGGTCATCAACCGGTGATACAAAATCCAAAAGTCAGATTCCCAAAGACCAGTTTCATTGAAAAAATTAGCATCGCAATCTAGGAAATACTCAGTGGTACCACTTTATTCCGATCCGCAGGTGTTTGATGCCATCTTCGAAGGTAATGAAGGGAAGTACGGCTTCAGCGTGATTGTTCTCAATACCAGTACAAAAAGCAGAGGAACAGTGCGACTTGCCAGCGACGATCCTCTCCGTCAACCTGTGATACAGCACCACACCTTGGCAGATCAAAGGGACGTCACCTCGATAGTTGAAGGTAAGGAAAACCTACAGGTTGATATGGTATCAATATTAAAAAATGGCTTACAGCACAGAGAGTAAAACCAGAGTAGCGATGATAGTGTCATATTTGGCAAATAGTCACACGTAACCGGTAATATGTGGACTCTTGTCAGTAGAAGGTTTATTATAACCATTCATGTGAAGGCTTAAATAGTAGCAATTTACACGCCTCCTAGCACCATGAGATAAACGGCTGATGTTAGTCGCAATTTATGGGTCGTCATTTGTCTAGAATTACTCAAAATGCTTTGTTGTCATCACATTTAACATAGAAGACATAAGACACCAAAACCAGTGTGGCATTTTAACTTCTTAGCTCTCTTTCGTCGGCTCTTTTTTGCTTATTGCTGCTTGTGAGTGTCAAGATAATTACGTGCTTGGCGACGCACGGTGGTTGTTCTAGGTTCTGCTCTGTTTCCTTCGCCTTTAATGTTGACTGATAGTGTTTTGAAAGCAACTGCAGTCATTGTCAGAAAATATATTAGCATCAAAATGATCTATTTTTTAGACGTGTCAGTTTCTTGATCACTCAGATTGTTTGAGTTTTTTCACCAAAATGACTTCCTATGATATGTTTTTGGTTAAGTCGCAAAAAAATCTGATTCCGTTTGCTACTGCCCAACTGAGATATGTTAAGTACAATTTGTGGAGAAGAATATTACACCTTTTGAATACTGATCTAATTCATTTCCCTAGAACACTGCTCGCGTTATTCTGTTAACTCTCTCTCTTTGCATAAATCCGCCCTAATGTCTTTACATTCGGTACTTTTCTAGTTTTTTGATTCTGTTCGTAAACATTGTTTTGGAGAATGGTCTAGCTTTAACTGACCCATTACGTTCATTACCGTTGAGGACTGGTATACGAATGTTAGTTTCGAAGTCCATATTTACTAATGTGTAAATGTTACGTCTCTCATATTAGGTATAAAAACTGTGATGGAATTAGTGAAGACGAAACCATTGAAGTCTGTGGGCGCACGGTATACCGGGCGTGTACTGCCAGACTACCACAAAGCTCCATTTACAGACGAGTACTGGGCCGAGTATGCGAGGACACTTACAAATACGTATCACCCGTCCGGGACGTGTAAGATGGGCAGCATGTACGATCCAACCACAGTGGTGGATCCTAAACTCAGGTGAGTTAGCAATTTTCTATGATCTAAAACATCATATCTATTTTCCTCAGCTGTGGAATGAGTACTATACGAAGCATGGACAGGTCATTCGAACCTTATGGCAGCCATGAGAGTTATCGTACACATGCTATGTATTATTGTGTAAACACAGTGATACAAAGGGAAGTGCTCAACAACGACAGCATGCTGCATTTTTTCCATGCATATACACATGACCGGGGTCATATGAGTGAAAAATGCTTGAGCAACCCTTTACACACCAATCAATAAAATCCATCGAGCAATCCAAACCGGGACCCTCTGAACTGGACATGTTCCTTCCAGTCCGTTTCATGATCATGGTCTGTGTGAGTTTGGTAAAGAACGGCATTTTGGAGGATTTGTTTGCATGAAAGAGTACACTGCATACACGTTTACACGCGAACGAAACTCGACAGCTCGGAGTAAACCCCCGCCCACAGGCACATAACCGAGGAAACTTCTGGCCTCCTTTAACGATAACGTTGACACTCTTCGTTTAATACTGTGACAACACAATCATTATGTTCTTCTGCAGACCTTGGTCATATCTGACAGTGCTCCTTCCTTCGGTTGAATCAAAATTAATGTCAGCTTGTTGAATAAGCCGTACGTCCTATAAAATATTGCCTTAACGGGTCATTACATGATCGTAACTTTTTATTCCACCTTTATCCCTATAAACTGTTACTTTCTGACCCTATGGTTATGTCAAACTTACAAATAGCTTCCGGTTTGTTTTGTAGAGTGAAGGGCGTGGAGAGACTTCGGGTAGCGGACGCCTCCATCATGCCGACAATTACCTCAGCGAACCTAAACGCCACGTGTGTGATGATTGGAGAAAAAGCGGCAGACCTCATCAGA
Organism: Liolophura sinensis; assembly: GCF_032854445.1. Taxonomy (NCBI): domain Eukaryota; kingdom Metazoa; phylum Mollusca; class Polyplacophora; order Chitonida; family Chitonidae; genus Liolophura; species Liolophura sinensis. Next base: position 6,147,201 of record NC_088305.1, on the reverse strand, counting down.
TCAGCATCCCTCTTGTCTAGATTGTAACTACGTTTGTTTAAAGTGTAACTATTCTTCTATAGACTGCCATAAGTTACATTCAGTTTATCACAATATTCGCCATTTTATGGTGAACGTCGACATCCCCGTGAGCTCATTTGAAAATGTACCATGGTAAATAAACATTTTAATCATATAATAACGAAAATATTTCGTTAGTTATTTATCTCATTGGTGACTCACACCGTACTGGAATATATTTCACTGATACCACCTTCATTATGGTGGGAGGAAACCTGGCAAAACCTGAGGAAAACCCACATCAATCCACAGGCTACTTGCAAATCTTTTCACATCTTTCCACGGTCCACATAAACGTAGAGGACTTGAATGCAGAGTAACCACAATGGTTAGGAACCTACTTAATTATGAGCCTGCATGCCAAATATGACATTTTTATTTGAATGAAGCTGAGTTATACTGAAATGTGTGCGTGCGTGCGTGTATGTATGTATGTATGTGTGTGTGTGTGTGTGTGTGTGTGTGTGTGTGTGTGTGTGTGTGTGTGTGTGTGTGTGTGTGTGTGTATGTATGTATGTATGTATTAATGTATGTATTAATGTATGTATGTATGTATGTATGTGTGTTTGTATATATGTGTGTATATATGCGTGTATGCATGAATGTATGTATGAAAGTGTGTGTCGTTAGGGTTTAACGTCGTACTTAACAATTTTCCAGTCATATGACGACGAGGACGTGTGTGTCGTACACCGTGCCCTCGTGTGACAGGTGCAATTTCATGCCACCAAAGTACTGCCTCCACGAAGACACCGACATGACATTATGTAGGCACAGCGCCAACCAGTCATGATCCGTTGATCTAAACTCTTAGTACTGAGTGTCAAGCTGGTACCTTTTTAGTCTTTGTTATTCATCATATTTCTGGTTACTCTAACATCAGTTTTTGATAGTTTGCCTTAAACGTCGTTTTTGAGAAATAGCCTTCTGCGATATTTCGGCCATGTCGTGGCGAGAACATGTTTAAAACAGGAGCCAGTGATGGGTTTTCCATATGATACTGACAACATCGAAAAGAAAACAGATAATATCGGACGTTTAAAATCAGCTAACGGAGCCCAAGGATAGTGAAGTGTACGATGCACGTAAACTCGGGTGACTATTATAACATCATACTTGTATTTAAACCATTAGCGCGTTTCGCCTCTTTTGAACATGCACATAAACATACGTTCAGTTATGTAGTTTAGCAACTCGTAGTTGTTCCCGGGTAAATGTAAACATAGAAATAAGCTTACATGGGTTTAGGTCTGGACACATATAGATCTTAATTAAACAAAACAAAAACCAACAGTAACACCCTCACAATGAAATCTAGCTGTTAAGGTCGGGCTTTAATTTCCGAATGAAGTGCTTTTCCATATTTATTTATTTATTTATTTGATTGGTATTTTATTCCGTACTCAAGAATATTTCACTTATACGACGGCGGACAGCAATATGGTGGGAGGAAACCGGGCAGAGTATGGGGGAAACCCACGACCTTCCGCAGGTTGCTGGAGACCTTCCAACTTACGACTAGGGAGGAAGCCAGCATGAGCTGGACTACTCACAGCGACCGTATTGGTGAGAGGTTTCAGGGTCTGTTCCATATGAACACGTTTTGTTTTATCCTCCGACCAAAGGGCAAGCTGGTTCCAACCGACGACCTCCAGGGGTCAGTCGGAATGAATACCCACCTGATACAGTGTTCATTGCACAACATCGAAAGGGGCTGTTGGACAAAGTTAACAGTCAACAATTCTGTTTTCGGCAATTCACGCACAAAGAGGAATCGATATCAAAATCAAACACCCAAAGTAATTAACTTATCAAATGTCACTTTAAGTCAAGAAGAAGAGGCCGGATTTCACGGGTTATACATGGCACTGGCCTGCTTTCACACAACCTTCGCAACACTCGTTTTACTCTCTGCTTGTGACTTAATATTGCTCCATTTTTTAATACACGTGACAGACACACACGTTTTACTCGACCACGTTTGGCTTACACTTTCCTCGGGGTATATTCGTTAGTATTACCGTACTTAACCACTTGCAACAATCTTTAATTTAACAGGTATAAAAAAGTTCGTAGAATGAGCCCTGGTGGAGACCGCCAGGAGCACGCTGATTCCGACAGACAACCGCTCCTTTCTTTATGTTTTCGTTCTGCACGACTTGACAGATTTCCTGTACCTCTGGCCATGGCTTTACATTCTGAACCTTGCATGTCAACTTTCTAGACCAGGACAGAATGCATCGGCTATGACAAAGGCTAGATCAAAGTTAATTAACAGGATTTTATACTACTGAAGGAGACCTTTTTCAGACATAATTACACACAAAACCAGCTACAGCAACAAAGTAAAAAAAACCGGTATTCGAAATATTTGAACATTGGCAAAATTGACTGTACACGAATGCAGCAACAATAATGATATTCGAAAACGATATGCGATGTATTTGAGTGAGTGAGTGCTTGGGGTTTATTGTCGTACTTAACAATTTCTCAGTCATATGGCGACGAAGGAATCCTTACAGTGCATGTAATGTACCTCATTGTTGCAGGACGGATTTCCACCGCTCGTTTTTTGTTTCACTGAGACGCCTTACCGAAGGTAAGTAAGCCGTCCCGCCTGAGATATTATACCGATACGGGTCAACCAGTCGTTGCACTATCCCCTTCACGCTGAACGCCAACCAAGGAAGTTACAACTTCCTCTTTTAAGGTCTTATATGTGACTCGACCCAGGATCTACCGCTCCCGACGCGGATATATTTGAAGATACGCCAACATGATTACACACAAAAGCAGCTGCCCAATATAAAAATACGGAAATAATATTCGAAGCATGCAAACAGTTTGCAAACAATTATAGAAACAGTTTTACAGTTTCTATAATTGTTGTGTGCGGCAAATAAAACATTTTACAACGTCCATGTGTCTATAACATAGAAGAGACGAAAATACCCGCATACATCATTGCTTCTGAATCCATGTTTCCATCAAAAATAAAACGGACAGATTATATTCATAACCAGTAAGCTGAGTTTTGGCGGAGACTGGCACCAGCTACCTAACCTGATATCGACTTCACCCAAAATTTTGTTTACACGTTTTAGCATAATATGACCTTTATATATGAATTTTATTTTGTCTTATGTAGTATATGATCTTACGGCAGTATGGTTTCGGTCCAGCGATATATCGCAACATACCCCTGCAGACCTGATAAATACTGTAAAAGAGTATTAAAATGAATACATGATGGTTATATGATCGTAAATCATCACCAGGGCCCTCTACACTTCAACAGTATTTTGCCTATGAAAGTCGCCCAGTTTAAACCATGGAAGTAGAATAGAAGGAGGCACAACTATGAGGCTTCAAAGTACGTTACCGACATCGCGGTGGCCGCTCACTGTTGTGACAGAAGATTAGAGCTGACTGGCTTGGTCAGGCCTGAGCGAAAGCGCTTTCGCGAGGCCGTCGCAGCCTAACAGCCAGGGCACGTGTTTTGACGAAGGCGTAAGTCAAGCTCGAGGACATATGCCGAGAACGCCAGTAAGCTTGCGTACTTTTGTTCGTGGTTTTTAGTTGAAATTAAAATAAATGAATATTTTGAACACTAAAGCCCTTGTATTCTTGGTGAATAAGCAGGCCAAGAAGACAAAGAATGGACGGAGGGCGTCTTGGTCTTGCAATCACACGAACAAAGCAGACAATACACATACATGTGTAATACTGGAGTTTGTATGGAAGTCATGTGAGTTGTCGATGGTTCTTCAATTAGCATCCTTTATGACCTCTATGCAATAAGAAACAAAATCAAAAAGGAATTGTGGGGTCCATGTGGTTACAAATGTTGATCTACAGTTACGGAATTTAATGGATTTATCAGCTTATTGTATAAAATTCGGTAATGCCTAAATCTTAATTTAATTTACAACGTGTTTTTGTACTCGATGTATTCCTACCGGTTTATCTAGTTCGGTTTGGAACAAACTCGAGGTAGTGGTCGTTATTTTGTTGATTGTGATCCAGGGTTCGCACAGATGATAAGAAAATATATTCCAGGACTTTCCACGACATAAAAAACCGAATTTAAGTATAGAATTCAAAATACCAGAATTCAAAATCCAAGCGATATATGTTACATGTCACACTTACACCCAGTCCCACGTGGACACGGCGTAGGGATACAGACAAAAAGTCCACTAAACAAAGGGTCCACCCCCAAAAAACTCTTAGGTCAAAATGCCCGTCGGACATGTCAACAGTGGACAAAATACCCACTGCCCAAAAGAATAAAACAAAATAAATGTTGATTTTTAGCATTATTTGATGAATTCAGGTATTATTTGTGAAATAAGTCCTACAAATAGAAATATATGTAAATTCAAAACGGGTTTTGTGTATTATTATGCAACTTATTATGCCTTGTATTACAATGCTTTAGTGGGTGTTGTATGTATCTGTCTGTTTGTAAGAATACCCAAATGTGATTTAAATAATTTCAATACAAAACTTTCTTCCTGAATAATTCTTAGATGCCTCTAACTGAAACTAATCTGGATCATGACTATGGTCTGTGGCTGACGACATGTTTCGAGACTCCAAGTCAGTGGTGACGGTATCCTTGTATGACTCTGCAATTCGCCTTGAGCACTGCCATCTTTGGTATTTATTAGCAGACAGTAAGAAAACAATCAAAAGGTTTGGACTTGCTGAACAATTATCAACAGAGGTGTTAACAGGGGATTATTTCCACATGGCGTGAGTGACATAAGCTCTCCAAACTTGTTTCAACATATACACTGAATATAAGTAAAAAAAAAACATTCAGGAAGAGAGGCTAAAAACCTAAAGAATAAAGTTTTGTATTGAAGTTATTGCTTTTGTAATATACAAATATAATATTACCATAATTACTGCATTAGGTATATTTTTTTGTTCATAATTTAAACTCGCATTTGGGTATTCCTACAAACAGACAGATACATACACCATGCAATAAAGCATTGTAATACAAGGCATAATAATACACAAAACCTGTTTTGAATATACATATATTTCTATTTACAGGACTTATTTCACAAATAATACCCGAATTTCATCAAAAAAAGCTAAAAATCACATTTATTTCGTTTTTCTTCTTTTGGGCAGTGGGTATTTGTCCGCTTTTGACATACGTCAGGGTATTCTGTCCGACGGGCATTTTGTCCTGAGGTGTTTTAGGGGTGGACTTTTTGTCGAGTGGATCTGTTGTCCTACCTCCCATAGTATAAACCGCATCCAGTCACAATGTGTGTGAATGGCATCATCGCCCCTTGCCAGTTTCGAGAGGCTAACTACCATGCCGGCAACTCTAAATTCAGTTTGTGTACAATACTACGAAGCTAGGCTGTTATTTACCTTCATGCCTTAACTTCTCGGCATGAAAAATAACGTACGCTCCCGCCATTTTGGCACTGGCGAGTTCGGCTGTTTGTCAAGAGTTACCTCCCCTATCACGTACAGGTTGAATGGGTAAGGTATTCAATCCACATTAATAGTATTTCAATAATTTTGTGGCGGCGTTACAGCTCCATAAATGCTATACTGTCAGATGTATAGTTTATTTTCATGTTAGAATTCAACGTATTAATACCCACTAGCTAGAAGGGGGATGCAGTAGCTCATTTGGAATGCGCCGTCCCAGTATTACAATGAACAAGAAAGTGAGAAATACATTTCGAAACTGACTTTATTCTTGTTGATACACGAACTCAGATATACTTGATTTCTGATATTATGAAGATCAAACTCATTTTGATACACTGTTCTCTAGGACTAACTGAATAAGAATGCAGTTATACGTACATATACTATCCAAGAAAAAATATCTGAAACAAAAAAGCATCTGAAACAGAAAATTATCTCCAAGCATCCACAATAATTTTTTTTGTCCTGAAACTTGAGAAAATTAACCATTACGCACAGTTTGTTCCGTCTACAATTAATTTTATCCATTTTTGTTAACCACTGGGGACGAGGATTAAAACACACTGTTGATGAACTGTTTATTCAACGTTCGTTAACGCACCTTAATACTGTCTGCATCTGTATTCACTTTTGCCTTTCCGAAAATACGGAATTACGAATGACCTTTCTCAAGTTCGCGAATCTGTTTTTCTTGACTTTCTTTTTCAGGTTCCTTCTCCTTCATTGTTTTCCACTCTTTCCCGCCTTTTCTGCTAACACATCACGCCACTCACTCAATGACTTTATGTCTTCTTCAATTTTTTCTTCTTTTTCTTCTCCGATATTTCCGACAAATGGGCTTTTCTTTTTCTGTCCTGTTCCGTTTCCTGCGATCCTGATCTTGGCCATATTTCTGGCTTGCACTTTTAATGCTCAGTAACAGAGGCTTCGTAAATTCTACGTTACGGATTCCTCCTACGGCAGATACATGATCATGAAATGTCCGTTGAGTAGAATACGACTTTGCCGAGTGATTTTCCACCATCATGGTTGCACTGATGGAAAAGCCGCGTTCCATTGTTGCCTGTCCGCGTGAAAGTGTCAAAGTCAGTTGCATTAGATTCGGAAGCAAAGGTCTCTGTTGTGCGGTATGGATATACTTACAGAATAAAACTTCAACTCATTCGTTATCCAATCTAAATGAAGTAAACGCACTTTTATTAGATGCCACAACTACATCCAGAATATCTTGATAGTGCCGTTTAGTCTCATCACAGTTCTTTTCATCGGTGCATTTACAGGGCTCGAACTTTACAAGAACTCTTTGGAAGTCCCCAACACAAGCAATTAGACATGTAACAATCCTGTCTGTTCTAAAACAAGAAGAACAACGAAACGGCGAACAGTTCAACGGATGTTTACTCTTGTTGCTCTAATATATAAAAATAAGTTTTTTTACGCAGACAGATAATTAAAAAAAAATACACCCCAAAAGGCCAATATGTATACATCCATATTACATACCCCAACATAGAATTTACCAAAAAATTCCCCCAACAGGCCAACTAAGCATATCTTCCTATATACAACTATACGCCAACAGACCAAGCATCTACATGGGCCTCCTTACCCCAGCAGGGATTTACAAAAATACCGAAAAGCCCAGATATTACATACTCTAACAGACCAAGCATCTACATAAGCCTAATTACCTCAACAGAGGTTTTACAAAATTTTTAATAAACCTAGATATTATATACTCCAACAGACCATGCGCATGCATGTACATAGACCTACTAACCTCAACAGAGGCTTTACAAAATTTAAAAAAAAACCTAGATATTATATACCCCAACAGACCACGCATGCATGTATATAGACTTACTAACCACAACAGAGGCTTTACAAAATTTAAAAAAAACCTAGATATTATATACCCCAACAGACCACGCATGCATGTACATAGACCTACTAACCTCAACAGAGGTTTTACAAAATTCAGAAAAACCCTAGATATTATACACCCCAACAGACCAAGAATACACCTACATAGGCCTGTCCCAACAGCGGTTTTACAAAAAGTTCCCCCAGTAGACCTCTCATGCCCGAACAGACCAAGCATATCTTCTAATATGTAAAAATATGTTTGTACGCAGACAGATAATTAAAAATTATATCGCAAAAGACTAACATAAATACATCCATATTATTACATGCCCCAACCCAGAATTTACAAAACAATTGTCCCAGCCGTTCTCTCATACCCAACAGACCAAGCATGTCATCTAATATATAAAAAAAATATTTTTTTTATGCACAAAAAGTTTTACAAGAATTATACCCCAAAAGATTAGCATATATACATCAATATTACATACCCCAACATAGAATTTACAGAAAAATTACCCTAGCAAACCAACCATTTATATGTTCCCATATACAACTATATAATATATAACATACCTCATATGTTACATATGTTGGGGGTATATAAATGAATAGGGTGATATATGCGTGTGCTTTACTCCAATTATTATGTTAAATGTCAAAAAATAACTATTACATATCCCGATATTACTTATGTCAACAGATATCAAAAAAGAAAATTATTCAAGTAGATTGAGTCGCAAGCCTACTGTAATTCCACTTACCAAACATATCTTACTATTTACATATTTACTTAGTACAGAGAATGAAAACAATATAGCTACCCCTCAATATACTCCCAATGCTACGCAAGACGTAGACACGGTTTTTTCAAAATCCATACATCAGCAGAAATTCTTCCATAGAAAATAAAACATTATAACGATACGAAACATTAACACATGTGAAGATGTTGTCATCTTATATTGCCCTTTCACTTCTTGTGCGTTTGCGTTCACCAGGCTTTTTTTTGCAATACCACCTGTCTGTGGTATAAATAACTTCACATTTGTAGCCCACAATCCTTTCACTTGGTTTCTTGTCCTTTAAAAACTGCAGAAAATGTTCTTTTCTTTCACTCTCCTCTTTCTAACACCAAACATTTCTATTCATGGCACACCTTTCAAAATATTTCTTCACAATATAATTACCATGACTGTGTAAGCAGCTTCTTAAATCTGACATCCGAAGTTTTTTGACATCACACAACTTCAGCTACATCTGGTAGTTTCTGAGCTTTCCAATTTACTGATAATTTGAAAGTGCTGTTGGTGGGCTCACAGTTGTTATTTGTCCACAACTTATCTCTTGATCCAGACTGACGGGGCTAACAGACGTACGAAAACATAAGCTCTTTTAGTATCTTCAAAAATAATTCTTAAATAGTAGATAAGTGATAAAAAAAAGGAATCAAGCTCGATAATCTTTCGCTCAAACGTACATCTATCAGGACTGACAGCCAGACCATTGGTGCCAAACAAAGAATCTACAAGATTGGTTCTGTTCTTGGAAGAACAACCTATCTAGCGACCGAGATAACTACTAACTTTTTTCTGTATGTATTTTACACATAACAGTTATGTTGCTGTAGGGAAGCACAATCTCAAAGACATAAGTATAGCCTGTTCCTGGTCACTGCCAAGACGGATCTCAAAGGTGTTGCAACCAGACCCCAGGAGCATTGCCTGCATGAGAAAAAAATGATACGTTTCAAATTCCCCATCCCAACGTAAGTACATTGGCCCGATGGACAGTGGGGACTCGCCTGTTTCTTTAAGATCTACCGCCTTATTTTTTATACATGCTGGTAGTTACAAAGCACGCTCCACGATTAAAAGCGCGGCCTACACTTAAAACACTAACCGCGTGAACAACATTCCGCTGCAGACCTAACATCTGTTCATCCGATTAAACAATTACACAAGGTGCTTTACCCTTTTTCTGTATAGCCGCAGTACCCAACGATGGCAATCAGAACAATGCGCGATCCTCTTCCACATGTTACAGGTTTCTTAAAAGTTGTCTCTCGCACGAGTATCTTCCGTGGGTCAAAGGGTATATAAGTAGTCTTGCCTTTAACCCACTTGGAAATACAAAAATCACCACTCCTTAAAAAAAAACGACTCTTACCTCTCCATTGGCCTCCAACAAATATGTGTTGACAGTGTTCTTTACCGCTATCCCAAGCACCATAATCATCTAGTACGTGATTTGGACTTTTCAACATTTTAAAAATTATCTTTAACGAAATATACATTTGGCTTCCTTCCTCGGGGAACACTGAGATAAATAACGATTTACCTTCAGCGGGAAGAGCTGTGCCCCCCAACAGCGTCTCCGTCTCCAGCAGCGTCAGTTACGACGTTATCACTGTTGTCACCTGGCACTCCGGGGGAAATCTGGAAAATAGAAAAAGGTGGTATACAGAGATGAAATTTTCCAGCTATTACAAATTTGTACGGAAATAGGTCGACTAGTAAAATGGTATCACTAATAACAGTAATATTTACCTTAACTTTCCTTGATAGAGGCGACTTTTTCAGGTTAGCCCTAACAGCATTGGTGTCATTTTCACAGCCAGCATCGTCTGCCAGGGTGACGTTAGGTGTCGATGTCATTGATCCGGGGGGAGAAGTTTGGAAAAGAGAAAAACTGTGTACATATATACACTGAATTATGTAGAGGGTAAAGTAAAGTGGAAATGTGTTGAAGTGTAATTGTATTGTAGAAAATAATATCTACCTTGGCTTTCTTTGATAGTGGCGATAACTTGACTTCATCTCTGTTATAATCGTACACTGGATCGTCATTAAAAGATGCGTAACACTGGACTGGGCAGTGATTTTGTCAGCACCTAAAAACACATAAAATGGCACTAGTTAAGAGGAAATTTATTTTGGATTATTATTATTGATTTAAAGTACTTTAAATCCGATAGGGACAGAAAAAGGGTTGCCGCTTGCAATATCCACAGTTTCAAGGCACGAAGTCGCTAGCTAGTCCTCTGCTGGGGATTCCACAAGACATACTTGTCCACATAATGTGGACCGGTAACTTGTTAACCTTGGAGGTCCGAAAGTAGTATTTAAAATTTTATGGCACCTGTCTAATAAGCCATTCACAGGACCCGTATGGTTTTAGTGTTGCATGTTAGAAAATTCTTTTGTAACAAACAATGTAGTCTGTTCGCGGAGACAGTTGTGTAAGCCGAGTTACTGAGTCTGACATATCCGCATGTTTGGACAGCTCTTGGCATATTACTGTCCAGTATGCCACTTTTTACAAAATAATTGTGACCTCCCACGAGGAAATGGGTTCTTGGTGTCGATACCAAGCTTATGGACTTCAACATTACGAATTAGAAGAAGTGCTCTAACTGCATTGTCCTTACAATGACATGAACGTCCAACATGTCATTGAATGAATGATTAGTGCTTAACGTCACATCGGCAATTTTGCAGCCATATCGTGGCGAAAACAAGTTGAAAACACAAGGCTGTGAATGGCTATCGATGTGGTGATGAAAACATCCAAAATGAAATAAAAATGGTAGCACATGCTTAAAACCAGAAAAGAAACAAAACAGATAAACTCGAAAATTACTATTGTAATTATTGTACATATCGGTTTATATATACTTACATTACTAATAATTAGAATTTATATTTTACGATATAGGCCAATGGTGCTCAGGTATTTTATGATGGTATCGCCAGCGATGATATCAAACAGTTCATATATAGTGTTGACAGTGTAGAATAATTGACGCGCATGGGTAAAGTCTACACAGTCAACCAGGATATGTTTAATGCCATATTGTATAAGAATTATAGCTAATCACAGGGTGAATAGCATGCAGTTTATTATGGACCTCTTAATCCCATTCACCCTGCCAAAGATGACGAATATATTTGAGAATATTAGAACGATAATCCGATTTTTTTTTTATTTAGGGCACATTAAGCTTCCCTGTCTATTACTGTGTTTGTAAGGATACCAGTGTGACTCAGTATCCAAATGGAATATAATATCTGTACCTGTTTTAATTAGTTTTCTATGTCACGCTAAATTTTCTAGAATTCACGGATTTTTAAAATTATTATTCTGTATTGCCAAAAGGCAGGAGAGAGAGTCACTACTTATGGTAAGACCAGGAGTATAGCTCTGGCCTGCGCTAAAAAGATGGATGACGAAGAGAAGAGAAGAGACTTCTTCTAAAACAAGGCTCATGAGCATGTACGTATAAACTCTCCACTGGTGAGGTTCTAAACTTATCAAGGCTGAGCCTCATAACCTGGTGATGGACAGGATCCAACATTTTAACATATGATGGACCCATATCACAATTTAGACATTACCACAGAAGGATAAAAATGTAATAATATTAAGCGGTTCTGTTCAAGGTTCTGTAGCCGGGTTTGTACTACGAGGCTCCCGTCACCATGTGGGATCAGGAGGTTGAGTTGAAGGTTAACAAAGTTCTGTAGTCGGGTTTGTACTACAAGGCCTTAGTCACCATGCGGGATCAGGACATTGAGGTAAAAGTTAACAAGGCTCTGCAGCCGGGTTTGTACCACGAGGCCTCCGTCACCATGTGTGATCAGGAGGTTGAGGTGAAGCTTAACAAAGTTCTGTATCTGGGTTTGTACCACGAGGCCTCGTCACCATGTGGGATCAGGACATTAAGGTGAAGGTTAACAAGGTTCTGCAGCCGGGTTTGTACTACGAGGCCTCCGTCACCATGCGGGATCAGGACATTGAGGTGAAGGTTAACAAGGTTCTGTATCCGGGTTTGTACCACTAGGACCTCCGTCACCATGTGGGATCAGGACATTGAGGTGAAGGTTAACAAGGTTCTGTAGTCGTGTTTGTACCACGAAGACCTCCGTCACCATGTGGGATCAGGAGTTTGAGGTGAAGGTTAACAAGGCTCTGCAGCCGGGTTTGTACCACGAGGCCTCCGACACCATGTGGGATCAGGAGGTTGAGGTGAAGGTTAGCAAAGTTCTGTATCCGGGTTTGTACCACGAGGCCTCCGTCACCATGTGGGATCAGGACATTAAGGTGAAGGTTAACAAGGTTCTATAGCCGGGTTAGTACTACCGAGGCCTCCGTCACCATGTGGGATCAGGAGTTTGAGGTGAAGGTTAACAAGGTTCTGTAGCCGGGTTTGTACCACGAGGCCTCCGTCACCATGTGGGATCAGGAGTTTGAGGTGAAGGTTAACAAGGTTCTGCAGCCGTGTTTGTACCACGAGGCCTCCGTCACCATGTTGGATCAGGACATTGAGGTGAAGGTTAACAAGACTCTGCAGCCGGGTTTGTACCACGAGGCCTCCGTCACCATGTGGGATCAGGACATTGAGGTGAAGGTTAACAAGACTCTGCAGCCGGGTTTGTACCACGAGGCCTCTGTCACCATGTGGGATCAGGAGGTTGAGGTGAAGGTTAACAAGGTTCTGCAGCCGTGTTTGTACTACGAGGCCTCTGTCACCATGTGGGATCAGGAGTTTGAGGTGAAGGTTAACAAGGTTCTATAGCCGGGTTAGTTCTACCGAGGCCTCCGTCACCATGTGGGATCAGGAGGTTGAGGTGAAGGTTAACAATGTTCTGCAGCCGTGTTTGTACTACTAGGACCTCCGTCACCATGTGGGATCAGGAGTTTGAGGTGAAGGTTAACAAGGTTCTATAGCCGGGTTAGTACTACCGAGGCCTCCGTCACCATGTGGGATCAGGAGTTTGAGGTGAAGGTTAACAAGACTCTGAAGCCGGGTTTGTACCACGAGGCCTCCGTCACCATGTGGGATCAGGACATTGAGGTGAAGGTTAGCAGGGTTCTGTATCCGGGTTTGTACTACGAGGCCTCCGTCACCACGTGGGATCAGGAGGTTGAGGTGAAGGTTAACAAGGTTCTGCAGCCGTGTTTGTACTACGAGGCCTCTGTCACCATGTGGGATCAGGAGTTTGAGGTTAAGGTTAACAAGGTTCTTTAGCCGGGTTAGTTCTACCGAGGCCTCCGTCACCATGTGGGATCAGGAGGTTGAGGTGAAGGTTAACAAGGTTCTGCAGCCGTGTTTGTACTACGAGGCCTCTGTCACCATGTGGGATCAGGAGTTTGAGGTGAAGGTTAACAAGGTTCTATAGCCGGGTTAGTTCTACCGAGGCCTCCGTCACCATGTGGGATCAGGAGGTTGAGGTGAAGGTTAACAAGGTTCTATAGCCGGGTTTGTACCACGAGGCCTCCGTCACCATGTGAGATGAGGAGGTTGAAGTGAAGGTTAACAAGACTCTGCAGCCGTGTTTGTACCACGAAGACCTCCGTCACCATGTGGGATCAGGACATTGAGGTGAAGGTTAACAAGACTCTGCAGCCGGGTTTGTACCACGAGGCCTCCGTCACCATGTGGGATCAGGACATTGAGGTGACGGTGAACAAGGTTCTGTATCCGGGTTTGTACTACGAGGCCTCCGTCACCATGTGGGATCACGAGGTTGAGGTGAAGATTAACAAGGTTCTGCAGCCGTGTTTGTACTACGAGGCCTCCGTCACCATGTGGGATCAGGAGTTTGAGGTGAAGGTTAACAAGGTTCTATAGCCGGGTTAGTACTACCGAGGCCTCCGTCACCATGTGGGATCAGGAGGTTGAGGTGAAGGTTAACAAGGTTCTGCAGCCGTGTTTGTACCACGAGGCCTCCGTCACCATGTGGGATCAGGAGGTTGAGGTGAAGGTTAACAAAGTTCTGTATCCGGGTTTCTACCACGAGGCCTCCGTCACCATGTGGGATCAGGACATTGAGGTGAAGGTTAACAAGGTTCTGTATCCGGGTTTGTACCACGAGGCCTCCGTCACCATGTGGGATCAGGAGTTTGAGGTGAAGGTTAACAAGGTTCTGCAGCCGTGTTTGTACCACGAGGCCTCCGTCACCATGTGTGATCAGGAGTTTGAGGTGAATGTTAACAAGGTTCTGTAGCCGGGTTTGTACCACAAGGCCTCCGTCACCATGTGGGATCAGGACATCGTGGTGAAAGTTAACAAGGTTCTGTAGTCGTGTTTGTACCACGCGGACCTCCGTTACAATGTGGGATCAGGACATTGAGGTGAAGGTTAACAAGGTTCTGCAGCCGTGTTTGTACCACAAGGCCTCCGTTACAATGTGGGATCAGGAGTTTGAGGTGAAGTTGAACAAGGTTCTATAGCCGGGGTTGTACCACGCGGACCTCCGTCACAATGTGGGATCAGGACATCGTGGTGAAAGTTAACAAGGTTCTGTAGTCGTGTTTGTACCACGCGGACCTCCGTTACAATGTGGGATCAGGACATTGAGGTGAAGGTTAACAAGGTTCTGCAGCCGTGTTTGTACCACGAGGCCTCCGTCACCATGTGGGATCAGGAGTTTGAGGTGAAGGTTAACAAGGTTCTGCAGCCGTGTTTGTACCACAAGGCCTCCGTTACAATGTGGGATCAGGAGTTTGAGGTGAAGGTGAACAAGGTTCTGCAGCCGTGTTTGTACCACGAGGCCTCCGTCACCATGTGGGATCAGGAGTTTGAGGTGAAGGTTAACAATACAGCAAGAGACAACAAATGGACACAATATATATACAAACGGAAAACAATATGTACTGATAACGCAGAGTACATGAATGTAATTAAACGAAGGGAAAGGAAAAACAGACGGCCTGGCTCCTGGCCCCTATATACATATGAAGCAATTAACGTCTTCGGGCGGCTTGGCTAGTGGCCCAAGCTTCCGGTCTCTCCCACTTGGCGTTGCTAGACACCCCTCCCAGCTGTATAGAAAGGTCCAGATTTTGACGGCCAACCTATGTCAAGACTTTTATGGCTCCTTTCTCATAGGCAGGGCCAGGTATGTACCAAAGCTTATTGGCCAGGAAATGTTTGGGACTGAGCTACAGCACTAAACGTTGACATTGTCGCTTATGGAAAACTAATGGGGGTCTGTGGCCATAAGTCGCAACGGCTAATCAAGTTCTTCATTCAGGCGACCCCTGCCCTATGACGATGACTTCTAGCGCTGTATACCCTATATACCATTTCCAGCCCAGCACCAAATTGGACAAAGAGGGGAATCACCAGCCCATTACCCAACACCACGTAGGCCTACCTTTATTGTACAGTAGTCGCTCATTGGGTGATGTGGGGTTTTTTCTATTATGTGCCAGGTGACTTATCAGTTATGTAGAGTTGTAGTACTGAACAGGTTAGTACTTCACAGTTATATACAGCTACTGTACGTCAAAGATGGACATGTTTACACGTGATACATATGATTGTATTTATGGATGCACAGATACAAATTAATGAAATTTGTGTAGTGACAGTACTCCATTATATGACATAATTAACGCCGCATGGGTGTTTTGTTGCGTGCATCAGTCAATACAAGCCATATTTAGAAGTACACATGTTCTGGATTAGTGTAATTTAATAGCCAATCAGATGCACTCGTTGATTACGGTAAGCGGAACGCGAAGCGGGTGGCACTCAATTCCATTTCGACCACTTAGGCCTTTTAAATTCCCGCCGCCACCCCTTGCTCCACCATGACTTGATTGGAAAAAAATATTTTCAAGGTTTTTTCTGTATTACTTGTGACGTCTGTTTTGTCCCCTCACCTTTTCAGTATGTACCTGTATTGGGATCCAGGGTGTATCTGTTTTGTGACACCTAAGTCAATTACTCACACCCGAGATGGCATATTTCACTAATAATCTTGTTACAAAACGCCATTTATTAGAATGACCATTACACACAACTGTTTTTAGACATTGTCTGGAAACAAGCAAGGTTCTTCGTGTCAATACTATACACATGATTGTATTTTCGAATGCACAGAAAGCTACATTAAACAATTTTTTGAGAACTTTATCACCAATGGCTGATCTAGCTCAATTATTTGGGTGCCCTAATGACGGACCGATAGAAAAAAAATTTATACATCAAAATGTTCAACTTATGCGCCAAAACAGACGTTTGTGTACCAGCCGTCAAAAAATAAATACGTTCCGGGTCAGTAATCCCAAGACCGATTCCCACAACAACGTATAACACGATTCACCAAAAAAACTAAGAAAGTATACAAAGTACGAGAACAGGACGAAACCGTGCAAAGAGAAGCAGTCAACAGTTTTCAGTGATGCTGGAAAGACGCAAGGGATGTTCCTGGCTAGAGAGTGAAATCGGTATTTAAATCGTGTACCATGCTAGAATATCAGTTGTCGATAGGAAAATATGTATCTCAGCTGTGTATTGATTGCAACTGTTCACACATCAAACGTGGCGATCTAATTCAACACGATGAATACACAGACCCTAGCTCTGGGTTACGCGGAATGATACATAATCATGAATCATGAAGAAGAGCGCCTAAGATTCTTGGCCTCTCTCCATACTTATTTGCACGAAAATTGTACTCATTGTAAGACTTTAAAAAAACTTGCAGGGAAGGCTTTTGGTGGATTAATCTTAACACTAGTTTTTGCACTTCTAACTTTGAACGTCGATTGAACTCGTCACACAGCACGCAAGATCTCACAAATGTCACTATACACCGCTTGAGCTAACAGCCGGAAACTGAAAATATTTAACAGTCGCGTATGAATTAAAAACAAAACCATCCAAAGGCGGTCCTGTGATGCATTTCCAATCAGCTTGAACTCCGCAAAGACGTTGTAATATCACAACTTATTAGGTCCTGTTTGAAAGTGCGCGGAGTGCACAGCAAATAACCTCTTTGTGAGGTCAACGCGCATAAGAATCCGTAAAAATGGGTCTCAGTACAGCTAGAGTTAGTTTGCTGAGATCAGTAAACAATATGCTTTCCCAGCATGCTACTGGCATTCAAATGACCTTCAGTCAAATGGCAATGCTGAGAGGTATGTTGATATCATCCACGACTATGCAGAAAGTCTTTGATTCTGCAGGAGACCTATCGATGGCTGCTGTGTGTAAGAATAACTCGGCTCAACACAGGATTACCACCATCGGTTGAACTTCTATTCAAAAGGAAACTCAGTGAATGTACCTTCAGTGAACAAGCACGATCTTAACGAAGATCTGTTTCTCCAGTTACAATACAATTAAAGACGTACAGCACAGAGAGTAAGGCAACAGCATCAACGACTGTGTGATAGCTGGCAAATGGTCATCCACAACCGGTGAAATACGGCCTTTTGTCACGATCTTATTCTAACGGTTATAAATACATAAATGCATAAATAGTAACCATTTACGTGCCCCCTAGCACCATGGCTTACGCAGAATTAGGTAAAAAAACATGCATTGGTGTTAATTGCAATTTATTAGACGTCACTGGTCTAAAATTACTCAAAATGTTTTGTTGTCATTACATTTAACATACAATCACATTAAAACAATGCAAAGGGACCAGGTCTCGGCGATGCTGAAGCGCCAGAGACTGGTTGTAAAGAGATTCCAGAAAGCATATTTTAAAATACATTTTTTATTTGCACAACAC
The DNA here is from genome assembly GCF_032854445.1 of Liolophura sinensis. Taxonomy (NCBI): domain Eukaryota; kingdom Metazoa; phylum Mollusca; class Polyplacophora; order Chitonida; family Chitonidae; genus Liolophura; species Liolophura sinensis. Next base: position 6,129,274 of record NC_088305.1, on the reverse strand, counting down.
AGAGTATGACACGACTACATACATTTTCAAATGTATGTCTTGCAGACATACGGGTCATTTCAAACAAGAAGAGTTTAATCATTCAATTCTAGTACACTTTAGGAACAATCCCTGTGAGGACCTGTGCAGGAAAGATACTATGATCAGGACTGTGGGAAAGTGAGAAGTGACTATAGTGTAGGAAGTGGGGGAAGATCTGCTGGACAAAGTAAACTTTCTACGACTGGAAGAAACCTTTGACAGTGTCTGTCGAATGACTGAAAATGATCTAAAAGCCAGTTTGTGAGTAAATTGGGATGTAAAGCAGGGTGTGTGATAGCAGATAAAGACAAAGAGAGAGAAGTGGAACGGGAATTATGTTTGACGTGAGTTGGGGGAGAGGACCTTAGTGGTATTATGCCAGCGTGGCGCAATGTGGGACACCAATGCCGTTGCTGTGAGTTCAATTCCAGCTCATGCTGGCTTCCTCTCCAGCCCCACGTGGGAAGGTCTTCCAGCAACCGGCGGATTGTCGTAGGTTTGCTCCCACCATAATGCTGGCCCCCGACGTAATGAATGAAATGTTGTTGAGTACGGCATAAAACACTAAATCAAATAAACAAAAAATGAGTTGGGGACATCTGTTTGTACAAGCAGAAGTTCGGACTCTTCAGAATCGAGCTTCAAAATTACGACGCCCTGCAGCACTTCCCCTTGAAGCTGATGTTCACACTATCAGATCTGTGCGACAGTCTCGAGGCCAAAAGAAAAAAAGAAAACCTGAAACCCCATATAATGTTTTGTGAGTGTCTGCTTGACTTTTATAAACATGCACAAGAAAATTATGCTTTGCATCATTACACTCCAGGGTATCGGACATACACACTATTCGTTACGCGAATAAGACCAATATTTTCTACATCGTCAATGATCAGTAAATATAAACGTCATGTCCGACATTCGTACACGATTCGTAGTCCATAAAGGGCGTTCCAAGTCGTTAATCGCAAAATCCATTTCCGAAACAACGTTTAACACCAGCTCCCAAAATGCAAAGGTATGTAGGAAATTATACAAATAGGAAATGAAGCCGGTAACACACAAGAGAGAAACGGTCATCAGTTTTCAATGATGCCGGGCAGACAGTGGATATTCCAGGCATGAATTCCATATCAAAGTTCAAATTCGTAGTCTATGAAACCATATGCCACAAGCTATAACATGCGATCCATTTCTCCCCAGGCTTGCTACTTGCGAAATCCTGTCCACAAACTAGACATGAATATTCATCCTCCCTCGAACTAGAACTTTCCACCTTACGTTTTGCTGTTTTCTTTCCTTTACCTTTCCTTTTTTGTGTTTTAGCGGCAGGGTTTTTTTTCCTCGCAGCAACTTCAGGTAAGCTGTTAGTATTTGTGATGATTCCGCTTTTAGGGCTCTTTTTCTGCTTTTGAACGCCTTTGTCGAGGCGCACAAGTTCTCCAGGATCATATGTTCAGATTTGCTCGACCTCGCCGGAGACGGGACGCAATCGACATTTTTTGGTGACTGATATGTATTTGGTGCGGCTGGAAGTGGCACAGAAACCAGCCAGTATTTCCCTGCTAATTTTGATGTTCTGTTGAGGCGGTAGTTTAGTCCAAGATGTTCAGCTAAATCAATAGTCAGACTTGTATCCATCACAGTGAGACTAAATAACATTGACTCTATGTCCTTAATTTTTAAACACATATCCTCCTCAAAATTTGCGGGCAACTCTGGTTTAAATCTCTCAAGATGTATCATTACAGGCGCACTTACTTTACTGTCGGTATGTCTGAGAAGAGTTCTTCTGTTAATACTTATTAGATACTCCATTAATAGATGTGGCGTTAGATCTTTCGGTTCCCAACTTTTCGGATATGTAACTCCCTCTGTCTGTTTTTCTGACGTAGTTGCGTGGCATCTCTGAGGGTTAAACAAATAACGGCATTTAATCATAGGTTATCAAGAAAAACATTTTGTTTCACTTTATTTTACTATATTTACGTTTATTCCATCATAAATTTCCATGCTTCAGCAAAGTAAATACGAAATAAAATGATGGGGCTAAACGCCCGGTTCCTGAGGTGAGACGACCAGACTGGGCCTTGTATCAATGGGCGTTTTATGTACATAACGCATGTTTATGTTTTTTTGTTTTTTATTAACAACAACACAACAACAACATTTACAATCTCAGGACTCCAAATCTATTATGTACTTGTGTGCTGGTTGCGCCTTTTAATGGAAAATATAATTTACGCCAGCTTGGACTATTTGCTGGCTTATGACAATTCACATGCAGATCATTAATTATAAGCAAAGCTAAAAAAGCTTACCATCGTGACGGCGCACTCTAAAATGAATATCACATAGCAACGTGCCACGTCGGTTGTTAATAAAAGTTGAAATGGACCTGTATAGGGTACGGAAAAATAAGAGGTGTGCGTCTTATCCCAGTCCACCCTATATTCTCTCGTCTTTTGGCGGGATGAACCCATGTGGCCAAAGTGCCGAAGACACCAGACATGGCACGCCACCCAGTCACATTATACTGACACCGTGCCAACAACCTGTGTTTCCTTGCTCTAACCTCCCAGTGCTGAGGGCCAAGGGATGCAGCAACAAGGGCAATTTTTAAAGTCTTTTGCCTTCCCATTTCTGACTGGAGAAGCAGCCAGCATGAGCCACACTCGCATTGGTGAGATTTATTTTATTTATTTATTTGATTGATGTTTTAGGCCGTACTAATGAATATTTCACTTAAACTCGAAATGATACGTGGAGGATTAACACACATCGGATACACCTGAAAAGCTTGGACATGTCACACAATGTATCGAGATGCTAAACGCGTTTAGCAAAAATCAAGAAGTATATGTATCGTGACGTTTAGTTGTTAAACACGATTACGAAACCAACACATACAGCTTGCACTTTTCTTCACAACAAATATCGAAAATTCAACCTTGCACGACCACGATTTTTTTTACTATTACTATTACTGCTCACAGGCACACGGTAACACGTGGCCTATATTCACTGAATACTTGTCCAAGGCCCAGTGTTACCTTGGGCCTTTGCTGCTGTTACTTGTGTCAGCCAAGCAGTTGTCATCAATGATCATGATCACCTCCGCAGGAGTGGGTAAAAAACCCTGGACAAACAATTTACCATTTTGTTCAAATCGGGCAAAATTCTGAAATGTTTTAATTAGCTTCAAACTAACGTCACTACCCAGCCACATGCACCGTTAGTTGACGCAGTCAATGTGTTAATCAGCATGTATGCACGTGACGACTCCTGTTGATGCAATATGATTGATGCTAACTCGATCTCTTAACATTTCAGATACTCCCTGGATTTGATATGTCAACATGTTGAAAACGACTGTGAAGAAATAATGAACTGATATGCTTGGCAATTTGTTGTCTGTATCAATTACGAACCAAAGAAATGTAGCCCGGTAGGGTTGAACTAATTTGGATCAATCCTCTAGTTGATACGGGGTTGTTGTTTGAACACCAATATCCTGTAAAACAATGACATTGGTTGATGTTTTAGGGCGTACTAATGAATATTTCACTTAAACTCTAAATGATACGTGGAGGATTAACACACATGGGATACACCTAAAGAGGTTTGACATGTCACACAATGTTTCCAGATACTAAACGCGTTTAGGAAAAAAAAACACGCATGTAATAACGTATATGTGTACAATGAGGTATAAACACAAATATAATGGAAACACACAAATTATTTTTTATAAGGCCAAAGAAAGATGACCGATATTTTGAAGTAAGTTCTAATCCATTAAAGGTGTGTTTTGCTTGATTTTGAGAAAATACTGTCATACAACAGATACATTTAGGAGTCGAAGTAAAATCCTACCTAGAATGTAAGAACATACATTGAATGCTGTTTGTTTTTCATATTAATGTACATAAATTTAGTGCCATTTCCAGATTATATGTAACATTCGGCGCATGCTGAGGTCTACATGTATCATCCCATTCATGGAATGTAAACCTGGTAAATGGTAGTACTGTGTATCCTAGATGCTTTCATACTGGGATGCTGGGATACATTATTTTTATTATATATATATTCATATATTATTTTATTTGAGTTTCTAAAGGGATTACGGCCAGATGAATGTGAAGTTTTGAGCATCATTATTATAGGTATAAAATGGATACAAACGATTAAGTTTGTGTACGCTTGTTTATGTAGGTGCACACTTAGAAAAAATACAGTTTCAAAAAATTACATCTGGCGTTTCTTCATACACACCTTGTAAACCCGTTCCAATGTTCGAAAATAAAATGACTTCACTAGTTTGTGTTTCAGATTATTTATTTGTTTACTTGATTGGTGTTTTACACCGTACTCAAGAATATTTCACTTATACGACGGCGGCCAGCATTATGGTGAGAGGAAACCGGACAGAGCCCGGTGGAAACCCGCGACCATCCGCAGGTTGCTGCCAGACCTTCCCTCGTACGGCCGGAGAGGAAGCCAGCATGAGCTGAACTTGAACTCACAGCGACCGCATTGGTGAGAGGCTCCTGGGTCATTACGCTGCGCTAACCAACTGAGCCAGGGAGGCCCCTGTGTTTCAGATGAACTGAAGTTATAGAACGCCTGGAGAAGTGTGGAGAATTCCAACAAATTTCACCCATTTATGATGTACATGTAACAGATTGTCATCTTATTTTATCCTTGTACATTTGCATATCATTATGACTCGTATCATTTCTTCCTTGAAAAAGAGTACTTTATGGTTGAAAGAGAAAGGTGACAGTATCATCATGTATATTGTGCACAAAATAACGCGAAATCCTCGCTATTTAAAACCCAGTGCATGTAAGTATATGAATAAGCGAAATTTACAGGTGATTGGAGATTATGCGAGATGCTGTTTGTACATACACTGTACAGTAATCATAAAAGCTAATGAATTTCTTGCCAGATAACTCTTTAAAATAATAAATTAACAACCAGCAATTAACCATTGTACTACATGTGTGTTACGTTACCTGTGATTTCAGCTATTCCATCTAACAATAGTGACTAGAAACATTAAACATGTTATTCTAACGCTGGTAACTGCTTTAGTGTGTGTGCATATAGCATAATTTAATTAGCAGGAAAATTCTTGTATGTATTGACTGTTCTAAGCACATGCATTGTGCTGCACACTCGTTCATCTCATCAGCGTTGACTCGGGCATCATTTATGAGTAATTCGAGTGGAGTTCATTCAATGTACGGGCTACATTTCAACCATTGAAGTGCTAGAGCAAACTAGTTGGTGTGATCAATCAGTTTATCCGCCTTAAGTGTGCACCGCAGACGAAAATCACACCTGGATTTCTAAAGGAACAACATGTGACTGAAGCTATGTGCCAAGCCTGAGAGTCATGTACTTCCAGCGTTCAATTTAACCGATGGTCCTGCTGCAGCGAGGCGAACGTGAAGTTGGATTTGTGAAGGTGGTAAACTGTGGCAAACAGAAAGTCAGCTCATTATCATAATACACGTATCAGAACAAGACCTACGGTTTCGGTAGTTAATTACCGTACCTGCAAATAATGTTTTCCCGAACAAAGTTCCTGCGAGTGGTATGTTTCTGAAATTTCTCTGGGACCATTATAATTGCACATTGGCACACACTGGGGCTCATGTATTATGCACATTATGCACATGTATTACATGTACATTACAACATTACGTTTGCTACTCGTAGCTGTATTAATTTAAGCTTCCAGGTGCACAGCGTAGATATGTATCCCTCGTTATTGTCCTTGTAATATGATTTCATGGAAATGGTAATCACTTTGGCATTATTGAAGTTCCATTTATGATATATTTTGGTCACTTCTATTTTTTTTTTTTTGCACTAATTATATCATTATTAGATGAGAAGAGTAAGTCACAGCAAAAAACCCACTGTGTTTGGACATTGGTTGGAGTACAATAATGGTTGTAAGTCTTGTGAGAGATCTGTTTTTTTGCTACGGTTTAATGTCATTTTAAAACATTACTTCAATGCTTTATATTGAATGGTTAAACGTTGCATACTTATACAGATCTTCCTTACGTACTAGTGTGAATGAAGGCATTTAATTCCACCGCAGAACAAACAAAGCACCACCTTTTTAATTCATATTTAGATGATGACGTTAAAGGAGTGGAAGCAAGTAATGCTCGGGTGTTTTCAGTGCCTCTGTGCATTGGTATCCAACATGGCCGGTGTATTAATTGATTCTACTTGCATCTCCTCAGCCAACGTGTTACTTCTACTTGTGCCTTATAAACAGAGGGTGTATAACTTCTACTTGTGCCTTATAAACAGAGGGTGTATTACTTCTACTTGTGCCTTATAAACAGAGAGTGTATTACTTCTACTTGTGCCTTATAAACAGAGGGTGTATTACTTTTACTTGTGCCTTAACTTTGAATTTAAAAAACCTGCACCTCAGGCACTTTGAAAGTTTTAAAAATGGGAGATTGCAGATTTAGGCACTTGTAATTTTGTCACCATTTAGTCTAAAGTAAAATGTTTTTGTGCAACAACAAAAAAATGTTTACTAAATGAATGCGCCTTTGTCTGACCCTATAGTATACTAACTTGCCATGCAGTATGCAAATATTAGCCAATCACAGAGCATGAATGTATGTGCACTTGATTATTCCAAGATAGCTGTCGCCCAACAATGTGCATATTCCAGGATGTGGGGAAACAACCCATTTGATTCCTTGGGCAGAATTTTTAACATTTAAAAATGTTATATAGCACTGTATAGCGCTATATTGTGATCAAAGAGGTACAAAGCCTCATGTACCGTACATGTAAATGTATATCGGTGTACAACCAGATATACTGATAATGTAAACAAAGCCTTGCACATGCAAACTTGCCACTTGGTCTACAATTTATAAGCCAGTATCTAAGTCTTTTGAGCTTGTTTTCTATCAAAATAAAATTGAGAACAGTATCTTAAATGTTACACTCGGGCACAGCCACCTTGCCCAATAAGTTTCTTCTATGCCTCCAGACACCTTAAACATCCCATTTTCTCTAGAATGGGGTGTACTTGAGGTATTAATTTACATAACTGGCAGTACCTCCGATACAACTCTAGTACATCTCACATACACTTTAAGTATATCTCAGACAAACCTCTGATCAAATATGCTAATCCTGAAGTATACCTCCAGTGCACCTTATTAGGGTAAGGATTACTTTTACTTGTGCTTTAACAGACAGTGCATTGCTCATACTTGTGCCTTAACAGATGGGCCATTACCTGTACTTGTGCCTTAACAGACAGTGTGTTACATCTACCTGTGCCTTAACCCACGGGCATTACTTCTCCTTGTACCTTAACAGACGGGGAATTACTTCCCCTTGTGTCTAAACACACAGTGCATTACCTCTACTTGTGCCTTAACAGACAGTGTATTACATCTACTTGTACCTTAACCCACGGGCATTACTTCTCCTTGTACCCTAACAGACGGGGAATTACTTCTCCTTGTGCCTTAACAGACAGTGTATTACATCTACTTGTGCCTTCACAGGCGGGACATTACTTCTCCTTGTGCCTAAACAGACAGTGTATTACATCTACCTGTGCCTTAACCCACGGGCATTACTTCTCCTTGTACCCTAACAGACGGGGAATTACTTCTCCTTGTGCCTTAACAGACAGTGTATTACCTCTACTTGTGCCTTCACAGACGTGACATTACTTCTCCTTGTGCCTTTACAGACGAGGCATTACTCCTACTTATGCCTAAACAGACAGTGCATTACTTCTCCTTGTGCCTTAACAGACAGTGCATTAATTCCCCTTGTGCCTTAACAGAGTATTACATCTACTTGAGCCTTAACAGGCAGTGCATTACCTCTACCCGTGCCTTGACAGTGTATTACTTCTCATTGTGCCTTAACAGATGGGGCGTGACTTCTCCTTGTGCCTTAACAGACAGTGTATTACTTCTTGTGAATTAACACATTGGGCACACTGCCTGTGCCTTAACAGACAATGCATTACCTCTACCTGTGCCTTAACAGACAGTGCATTACCTCTGCCTGTGCCTTAACAGACAGTGCATTACCTCTGCCTGTGCCTTAACAGACAGTGCATTACTTCTCCTTGTGCCTTAACAGACGAGGCATGACTTCTCCTTGTGCCTTAACAGACAGTGCATTACCTCTGCCTGTGCCTTAACAGACAGTGCATTACCTCTGCCTGTGCCTTAACAGACAGTGCATTACCTCTACCTGTGCCTTAACAGACAGTGCATTACTTCTCCTTGTGCCTTAACAGACGAGGCATGACTTCTCCTTGTGCCTTAACAGACAGTGCATTACCTCTACCTGTGTCTTAACAGACAGTGCATTACCTCTACCTGTGCCTTAACAGACAGTGCATTACTTCTCCTTGTGCCTTAACAGACAGTGCATTACCTCTACCTGTGCCTTAACAGACAGTGCATTACCTCTGCCTGTGCCTTAACAGACAGTGCATTACTTCTCCTTGTGCCTTAACAGACGAGGCAGGACTTCTCCTTGTGCCTTAACAGACAGTGCATTACCTCTGCCTGTGCCTTAACAGAGAGTGCATTACCTCTGCCTGTGCCTTAACAGACAGTGCATTACCTCTACCTGTGCCTTAAAAGACAGTGCATTACTTCTCCTTGTGCCTTAACAGACGAGGCATGACTTCTCCTTGTGCCTTAACAGACAGTGCATTACCTCTACCTGTGTCTTAACAGACAGTGCATTACCTCTACCTGTGCCTTAACAGACAGTGCATTACTTCTCCTTGTGCCTTAACAGACAGTGCATTACTTCTCCTTGTGCCTTAACAGGCGAGGCATTATTTCTACTACGGTCCATGTGTTTACAGAACATTTTGTTTGGAGACCAGGAGGTATGTGATGAGTAGAAGTGTGAGATCATTTGAAACTACTAATAATATAACCTTCCAATTATTTTAGCAGCTTGTCTCTACATTTATAAGTGTACCTTGTTGTGTAAAGGAAATTGCATCTGTTTTCACCTGTCCAGACTTCCCTCAGATGGGGTCTTCAGAAATGCTCTCTGGGCAATGCTTGACAACAAGCATGCACAAATCACACCTCCTTTACCAACTGAGGGGTTGTCATTCAATCTATTTCTTTGGTTGGACTTTTATGCCATGCTCAAGAATATTTCACCTATACAACGGCCAGCATTATAGTTGGAGGAAACCAATGACCATTTGCAAGTCACTGGCAGACCTTCCCACATACGATTGGACAGGAAGCCAGCATGAGCTGGATATGAAAGAACCGCCACTACATTACTGAGAGCCCTCAAAGTCATCGTGCTGTGACAGTACACTAACTATTGGTTTGCCATATAAAGTAATTCACATTTTGTATGCCGAATTGTACATATATGAACAAACGGTGACAACAAACATGCATGTTTTAAAACCTTTATCACAGCCTGAATATGGAAGTACTACATGTACATGTATAAAATCATCCAACACTGCAACAGCGAAAAGCCATACTCTTAACAGTCACAATCGCTAACATGGTTATACAGGAAAGCTCCTTCAAATAAATCCCCAAATCTCACTGACATAAAATGTTCACATCCATATACTGTACAGTACAGGATGTACAGATCACATCCTAATTTCGACAAAATGGGCCATTATAAGAGGGCCATTGCAAGTTTTAGCTATTGTCAAGACATTATTGAACATTCTCCTGACCAACACTACTGATCAATCTTGTCAATATGCAGACTTCAATGACAAAATTACACTGCACAACCATTTTTTCACACGCAACGACCAGCGGAGTATATTTATAGTTGTGTAAGTCACCATGTTACCCAGGATAGCCCCATTTACAAGAAAATGAACCTGTGTTCTGCAAAAACAGGTCACAAACTATCAGAGGCTTATTACTGTGAGTCGATTGGCAGTTCTGTAAAATACACATAATGCCAGCTGGTGCCAAAAAAAACAAAAAAACAAAAAAAAAAAACAACAACATAGAAATCAAACAAATCTAGCAGAATAAAGAGTGGGAGAAAGGATTTATTTATTATTTGATTGGTGTTTTATGCCGTCCTCAAGAATATTTCACTTATACGACGGTGGCCAGCATTATGGTTGGAGGAAACTGGCCAGAGAACTGGGGAAACCCCACGACCATCCGCAGGTTTCTGACAGACCTTCCCACTTACGGCTGGAGAACTCACAGCGACTGCATGAGTACATTGGCTCCTGGGACATTGTGCTGCACTAGCGCGCTAACCAACTGAGCCACGGAGGTCCCCTGGGAGGAAGGATTTCTTAAAATATATATCACAGGGTTATATTACATAGCATCTAGTAATTACTAGTATCACATTTTTGGTCAGCCATGAAAATGTGGACATTGTGACATCCAAATTGCAAATCATGAAACACAAGTTCAGTAGCTGATATGTCTTCGTTGTTACATGTATAATGTGACAAATATCCAGGTACACTGATCAATGATTAGGTACACTGATGAATTCAGAATGACGAAAGTCAATTCCAACATTGACCTCTAGTGACTGTGTGCATGTGAACATGATTTGGATAGGTTGGAAACTGTTCTAAGATATAAGACAGCTAGAAAATCGAAGATTGCAGACAGCAACCATACTGGAATACAAGGAGCGACAGAAATTAAAGCCAATATTCCTCTTGTTGAACTGCAGTTTCTAAATACAAACTTGACTGGTTGAAAACTGTTCATAACATCTTGCGCCCTCAATAAGAAAGAGACAATTGCTAACAAACTGGATTTTGGGGGAAGAGTGCCAAGCACACCATAAGACTTTTTGGCCTGGCTCTGTTCAACAACACATATACATGTATTCTGTCATGGGAAAACCTTTTCAACCTCAAAGATAATATGGTGACTACAGTGGATGTGTAACTATTAAAGTCCATGCCTTCAGAATCTTGAAGGGAGAACACCGTGCTAAACTTTGCACTACTGGAAGTCTGGAGATCTCATGTGATTCACCTGCTGGGCAAACCTCAGCCTTTTGGCCATGCTTTTGTTGTCTTCTCTTTCCTACAAGAAAACATCATACAAGAAAAATGTGACTAAATCAGCCTAAATTTCACCTTGCCTATACAGTCAATGATAACTGAGTCAGCACCATCAGTGGACGGCCTTGTGTCGGAGTCAGTTGGGGGTCCTTCAGTTGGCACCATCAGTTGGGGGCCTTGTGTCGGTGGCATAGTCAGTTGGGGGTCCTTCCGTTGGGACCGTCAGTTGGGGGCCTTGTGTCGGTGGCATAGTCGGTTGGGGGTCCTTCCGTTGGCACCGTCTGTTGGGGGCCTTGTGTCGGCGGCATAGTCAGCTGGGGGTCCTTCAGTTAGCACCGTCAGTTGAGGGCCTTGTGTCGGTGGCATAGTCAGTTGGGGGTCCTTCCGTTGGCACCGTCAGTTAGGGGCCTTGTGTCGGTGGCATAGTCAGTTGGTGGTCCTTCGGGTGGCACCGTCAGTTGGGGGCCTTGTGTCGGCGGCATAGTCAGTTGGGGCTTCTCATTTAATACAAGTTGTCATTTAATACCATATACTATCACTGCATCAGTCACTAAAACAGCTGGGTATTGCTACACTGTCTTTATATTAACATGACAATTCATGTGATATATAATCGTAATGCCCTACAGACAACACTCTCTGTTTACAGTAATTGAGCCAATGTACTAAGAGATAACACTGGCACACTGCTGTACAATGAACAGTGTAACCCACCATGTCAGGAGTTTGTGTTCAATATTTAGTCTTTAAGAGCAACCTTTGGGAAAAACTGTGTACACTGATAAAAAAACTGTGTAAAATGTGACAAACCTGCCGAAGATCAGCTCTCAGATAAATGGTCTGTTTGTAGGTATAAGCCACTCTCAGTCTCAGATACAGTATGATGACCCTACAATGAGATACTTCTTATTTTACTGCTTTTAGCTCCATACTTAAGAATTTCCCACTTAAACCATAATGAGTTTAAGTTTGTTTCATGGATGGTTGAAATCAGAATGTTTGGGGTAAACCACCAAATGTGGCAACACTGCAACTATACAAAGTGTGAAATATAAATGTACATCTTGTACTGGTAAAGGACAAGTGGTCGTCAACAAACGCACGCTAGTTTGCCGACAACGTCTGCCAACCACTTACCCTTACCAAGATTCCACAAAGAATCTGGCTTAGAAAAAAGAAGCTGGCTTAGGACTGAACATAAGCAGGTGTCAGCAGGTGGAAAAGTTCACCTTTGCACTTCTAAATGTACAACCCTTTCCGTTTGTAGAGTGAGATGAGGAACATGCATTGTGCTTACATTAACTAGTTCATTGTTCTTAGTAGGAATATTCATTCAAACCAAGGTCAGATTTACCTGAAATGTACCTCCATTCTCATCTGTATTTTTGAATACAGATTTCTGATTTGGAAGTAGATAGATTTATGTGTTTACTGGAATGGTGTTTTCGCCACACTCAAAAATATTTCACTTATGCAACAGCAGCCAGCATAATGGTGGGAGGAAAACTGGCAGTGCACAGGAGGACCCAAGATCATCCACAAGCTGCTAGCAGACCTTCCCTACATGTACCAACTGGAGAGGAAGCCAGTCTTAGCTGGACTTGAACTCAAAGCGACCTTATGATCAAAGCACCCCCCTCCCGACCGAAAATAAATGAAGTTGTATTATTCAATATGATTATTGTTTATGGTCATACTAAAGAATTTTTACTCATGTGTTGGTGGTCAGGGTTAGAGAAATTTATTTGTTTATTTACCTGGCGCTTTACGCCGTCCTCAAGAATATTTTACTTATACGACTCTGACCAACATTATCGTGAGAGAAACCCAGTAGATGCACTTTTGGGGTGAAATTTTAGGTCACTTACAGCATATCATGTATGTGCTGAAGACAAAGTTTAAACAGTTTGGTTTCATGACAAGAGAACAATGCAGAATTCTAAAAAACAAAGATGGATAATATACAGTGTGATATTGCACTTCTAGCACAGATGTACCCAGCAGAACTGTGCCTGCACAAAAGGGAACAGCAATAACTCATGAAGTAACTGATCAGAAAGGTCCAAAAAATGTACTGTACAGTAACCATATAGTGCTGGACAGTGACAGTTTTGAATGTAAATTTAACATGGCAAACCATTAAAACGGAGATGATACTGACAGCATGATGAGGAAGGCTGGCAGTAAGACGACGTCCGACAGGATCCACATGAAACACTCCTGCAGGAAGAGCGGGAGACACTTCCTCCAGCGAGAAAACGCCGCTGTGGGCTGACCCATGCCAAATGGACCGTTAGGGACACCTTGAGGGGCCTTCCCCAGCTTCAGGGCATCGCTGTTAACACACATTGTATTTTCACATGGTTAATTACTGGTACTCTCTTGTAGATAAGCTTCATAAAAGTATTGTCCTCTATTGTTTTTTGTTTTCCTTTTTGTTGGGGGGGGGGGGACAGAAGTTAAGTATCGAGCATCCAACATAACAATTTGATTCTCAGCCTTTCTTTCTGGTCAGGTGACAGAAAAGTGTAATACTGTAGGAATGTTCTAATCCACTCCAGACTGATGCCTGTCTGAACTCGGGGAATGTAGGAGCTTTTTCATTTGATTGTCGCTGAATACCACACTTTAAAACTTTTCCCTTTAATACAAGTACTTGTATTTACAGTGGCGGTCAGTATTACAGGTGGAATGGATTAGAGTGACCAGCAGTAAACCACTGACCTTTAGCGAGTTACTAACTTTCCCACATCTGGCATACAGATACACCTATCGGCACACCACACTGGTAGAAGACATACGGTGTTCAGCAAGGATGGCTATGTTTATGCCAACATTTTATTGTATTTCACCCTCGTGTGTGAGGGTTATGAGTAACTCGATATCATGTTTGCTGTGTCTTAAACATGGCATACCCCAAGGTATTTGTATGGGTGTTCCAGACTAAAAGTTGATTTATAGACTAACCAAGAACATCAGAACAAAAATTGGTTGAGGCTGTTCACATGTATGTGTGTTTTGAGCCCACTTCTGAAATAACTGTAAGTTTACAGTATTTGTTGTCAGCTAAGGCAAACATACCTTCCCAATACATACGACACTGCTGGTAGGAGAATGATAAGGCTGAAGAGCAGGAAGCGTAGAAAGAAGGCGCTGTGGCGTGATTGGTTCCAGCGTTTCTCTGGCGGCTTGCAGGTCCGGTGAACTATTAGATAGTTCACGCCAATAAATACCGAGTTGGATAACAAGCCTATGAGAGGCATCACAGGACATGCCAAGGTACCAGCCTGTGGAAAAAGAGTATTTATTTTACTTGATTCGCACTCAGGAAATTATAGCACAGTGGCCAGAACAACAGTGGAAACTGGGCAGAGCTCAGAGGAAATGCAAGACCCCCTTCCCACACCCATATCAGTGCCTGTCTACAGATGAGGACCAGTATAGCTGAGGGCAGATGCCCATACATAAAGCTTGCTCACCCATATCAGTGCCTGTCTACAGATGAGGACCAGTATAGCTGAGGGCAGATGTCCATACATAAAGCTTGCTCACCCATATCAGTGCCTGTCTATATGATTAGGACCAGTATAGCTGAGGGCAGATGCCCATACATAAAGCTTGCTCACCCATATCAGTGCCTGTCTATAGATGAGGACCAGCACAGTTGAGGGCAGATGTCCATACATAAAGCTTGCTCACCCATATCAGAGCCTGTCTATATGATGAGGACCAGTATAGCTGAGGGCAGATTTCCATACATTTAACTTGCTCACCCACATCAGTGCCTGTCTACAGATGAGGACCAGCACAGCTGAGGGCAGATGTCCATACATGAAGCTTGCTCACCCATATCAGTGCCTGTCTACATGATTAGGACCAGTATAGCTGAGGGCAGATGTCCATACATGAAGCTTGCTCACCCATATCAGTGCCTGTCTATATGATTAGGACCAGTATAGCTGAGGGCAGATGTCCATACATAAAGCTTGCTCACCCATATCAGTGCCTCTCTATAGATGATGACCCCACAGCTGAGGGTAGATGTCCACACATTTAACTTGCTCACCCATATCAGCACTTGTCTATAGATGACGACCAGTATAGCTGAGGGCAGATGTCCATGCTTTAAGTTTGCTTACCCATATCAGTGCCTGTCTATAGATGATGACCAGTATAGCTGAGGGTAAGTGTAATTCCTTCTTTTGTCTGTTCCAGAAGTAGGCCCCGAAGTACATACTGAGGTTGACAATGGCCTGTGAGATGAGAAACACACCTGATAAATATGCTTTTGGAAGCAAAAAAAAAACAATACAAGTTCTTCAATGACAGAGCATAAGGTAACAGAAACACTGATCAGAATAAAATCTGACGAACTCTGACCCTGAAAACACAATTAAGTATGCATGAAATTAATTGAACAATCTATCCAGGGCCAATAGCTACACGGTTTTAATAAACAAAAATATAGAAAAATAATTGCTGCATCCAATTAAGAAATGATTTTTCAACAAGGTTTCTTCCAATTAGAAAAAAAAACAATGACATTTGATTTCATAAATCAACATATTAACATATCTATGAGTTTTTAGTTGTTACAGAATCACTCTCTGATTCTGAGTAGATGGCTGTATATCTACTGTGTCCATAAAATTTCACCTGAAACCTATAATAAAGGCACTTTGGTGAAATTGTTTACCATACATGATTATCAAGTTGACCAGACGCAGCGTTTTCAACTTTTGCTCAACTCTACCTGAATGGCTCAAAGTATTTATTCCTACGTATCTAATGAGCATTCTCAGATGATCCAAAGTTGTAAACATTTTATGTAGGTGATGAATTTCTGTCTCACATGTACTAGGGTGTCCATGATGACCAGTTTGTAGAGTTCCTGCCCCAGCACCGTCCCCACACAGCCTAGGCTGCTGTCTCCAGTCTGACTGTCATCAACAAGCTGAAACAGGCAATGATCTCTACAAATTACAAACATATACTGTTGTGTGATGTGTTTGTGAATGCCGAGTGGTGGCAAAACAAAACAGCCCCATCCTCACAGTAAGTTCAATAAGCTTTGGCTTGTATTTCATCGAAATACATAGTACAATAGTCAACACCAGTATTTCTTTTGTGATTTCCAGGTGGCCCCACAGTAAAATTCCAACATGGAACCTTCTTAATTTGTCCAATCTGGACGTTTTTTTTTTTCTGTTTTCTGTCATGCAAGGCTTTTTGATCAGTAACTTGCCAACAGGAAAAACTGTTTGAAATGTTCTATGATTATCAAGTGTTATCTTTATTCATATACCCTTCTCCAATATTGTAATTAGTCTTACTGCAGATTTAGTCTGCCTCTAAAAGAAGAATTTAAGTTGGTGTGACCTTGATGTTTACTTATTTATTTATTTCATTGGTGTATTACACCGTATTTAAGAATCTGTCACTTATCTGATGGCGGCCACCATTATGGGGGGAGGAGACCGAACAAAACTTGGTGGAAACGCACGATGATCTGCAGGTTGTAGGCAGACCTTCCCTTGTACAGCCAGAGAGGAAGCCAGCATGAGCCAGGCTTGAATTCACAGCGAGCGCATCGGTGAGAGGCTCCTGGGTCATTATGCTGCGCTGGCGTGCTAACTCCCACGACCACAGAGACCCCCTACCTTACTGTTTACAGTTAACACTGTCTCCATACTGCCTATCACATACCGTCTGAACGATATGAAAAACCTTCAGCATTTCTTACACATTTCTGGGTCTCTACAGCCATTTAGTGCTCCTAGTTCTGTCATGTTTACACTGGTGGCTTAACAAAGCATACATCTGGCCTCACTTAGCTGGCATAGTCTCCTATCTGAATGAAGTCAGATGTAGATCTATCAGACCCTGTACTGACTCATCTCTTAATAGCGGTACTAAATCTATAAAAGCAACATGGCGCGGATTTGGTTAACATGCCAGCCCGGTGCAATGACCCAGGACCTCTCACCAATGAGGCAGCTGTGAGATCAAATCCAGCTCATGCTGGCTTCCTCTCTGGCTATAGGTGGGAAGGTCTGTCAGCAACCTGCGGATGATCGTGAGTTTTCCCCATGCTCTGCCCAATTTCCTCCCACCACAATGCTGGCCATGGTCATATATATGAGAAAATGTGAAAAAAACATCAAATCACATAAATTAATAACTAAAACAGCAAATGTGAGTTGTGATACATTGTCATCGGTGCATGTATGTCATGTATGTAGTCAGGAAAAATTAAAACTCTTTGCCGAACAACATGAAATCATATCTATTTATCTATGGACAAATGTGAATTGCTACACATCGTCATTTATTTATACAGGGAAAATGGCAATCTGATAACCATGACAACCGTCATTGCCATGGAAATGGACACATGTAAATCATCAAAAATTAAAAGTCTATGAGGAAAACAGTTGGAGTTATAGCCTGAACACCAAATAATATCTGTTTAAATAGTGTATAACCTCAGAAATGGACAAATGGGAGCTGTGACACGTCATCATCAGTGTATCTGTATATCCATCAAAAGATCAAAGTCTCCATGAAATAGCAAATTGGAGATAGAGTCCGAACAGAAATATGGAAAAAAATTGCTAATTCCCCCCAAGGCACTGTCCGGTTTCCTCTCACCATAATGCTGGCTGCCGTCATATAAGTGAAATATTCTTGAGTGTGGCAAAAAACACCTATAAAATAAATAAATCAAAATCTCTGTAATACGCTCCGGTAATGGCAGACGCATAATATAAATCAGAATGTGGCAAAATAAGGTCAAAACTTATACCTATATATACACAATTCAGCCTACTGAAATCGACTTTACCATTTTTAGTGAAAAATATTTTAACCAGTGTTACACTGCACATGTACATCTCCACGATAAAATCAAAATGATCTCCAAATACCAAATGGTTAAGACATAAGGGAGACTACTCACGTGCTGCACCGTGCTGTACAGTGAATACATGAGAGCGATCAGGTTAGCCATCCTCAGAAAGAACACTCGTACCAGTGTCACCCTCAGCTCCCACTGCCCTGTGCTGTAGTGCTCCATGATCGGCAGCTAGCGTACAGAACACAAGAACATTCGTAAGCTGAAAACATATGTATATATGCTGGAGGTTTTATGTCACACTGAATTTTCAGTCATACTGACACTGGACCAGCCAGTCAGGTTTCCTTGATGTGATCTCTCAGTGATGAGCACCAAACGGGGCCACTGATAACATACAGGTATACATACATGTATGAGGCAACAAGCACTTATATATTCTTTGTGCACAGACTCTGTTCAGGAAATAGGGATGTACACGTAAAAATAATTTTTGTGCCATATATAAATGTACTTTATGGGCACAAAATGTATTTCATGATCATGTTTTACAGGTACAAATGCCATCCCTATCTACACCAGAAGCAGTTCAGTGATCGCTCAGTACCTTTCCCTTGCACATACATGTAGTACATAGCCTCCTACACACTGACATAACATTTGTCTGAGCTCTCAGATCAGAGGAGGAGCAGCACAGCAATGACACTGAGTCATCACCCAATGTCATGCTCCTCCTACATAATGACATAACATTTGTCTGAGCTCTCAGATCAGAGGAGGAGCAGCACAGCAATGATACTGAGTTATCACCCAATGTCATGCTCCTCCTACACACTGACACAATATTTGTCTGAGCTCTCAGATCAGAGGAGGAGCAGCACAGCAATGACACTGAGTCATCACCCAATGTCGTGCTCCTCTTACACAATGACACAATATTTGTCTGAGCTCTCAGATCAGAGAAGGAACAGCACAGCAATGATACTGAGTCATCACCCAATGTCGTGCTCCTCTTACACAATGACACAACATTTGTCTGAGCTCTCAGATCAGAGGAGCACCAGCACAGCAATGATACTGAGTTATCACCCAATGTCGTGCTCCTCCTACATAATGACATAACATTTGTCTGAGCTCTCAGATCAGAGGAGGAACAGCACAGCAATGATACTGAGTCATCACCCAATGTTGTGCTCCTCTTACACACTGACATAACATTTGTCTGAGCTCTCAGATCAGAGGAGGAGCAGTACAGCAATGATACTGAGTCATCACCCAATGTTGTGCTCCTCTTACACACTGACATAACATTTGTCTGAGCTCTCAGATCAGAGAAGCAGCAGTACAGCAATGATACTGAGTCATCACCCAATGTCGTGCTCCTCCTACACACTGACACAACATTTGTCTGAGCTCTCAGATCAGAGGAGGAACAGCACAGCAATGATACTGAGTTATCACCCAATGTCATGCTCCTCCTACACACTGACACAACATTTGTCTGAGCTCTCAGATCAGAGGAGCACCAGCACAGCAATGATACTGAGTTATCACCCAATGTCGTGCTCCTCCTACACACTGACACAACATTTGTCTGAGCTCTCAGATCAGAGGAGGAACAGCACAGCAATGATACTGAGTCATTACCCAATGTTGTGCTCCTCCTACACACTGACACAACATTTGTCTGAGCTCTCAGATCAGAGGAGGAACAGCACAGCAATGATACTGAGTCATCACCCAACGGAGAAGTGCCTGGAGTAAACCATAGGGCCTTTAACTGATACACTGTACGTGATCGAGTCAGTGAGTGCAGGATTAGAGGGGTGTGGCCCCAGTGATCAGGCGCCAAGTAGCTGTGATGAGGCAAATGTTGTAGGAAAATTTGCCCAGCATGGTCTGGCATTAATATAGTATTTAATAATTCATATGTATAAATACTTACTCGAGTGATAGCCATTGGGACAATGATGTTGATCAGACTGAAAATAATTGTGGTTCCATACACCTGGAAAAATCCTGAAGACAGGTTGATCTGAGTAAAGCAAATCGGGGAAGAAAAGGAAAGAAACTGAATTAAAAAAAATAAAAACTGCCAAGAAATTACTGAAATTACAATGTTAGTCAAGAAGTAGTTTAATTTACATGTACAACATGTAGTAGAAATGAATATTGTAAATCTTCAACCTTTTTGATGTCTAAAGCACCCTTTTCAGTGGATTTTATGCATACAATTATCAAGGAAATGGTGCTAAAATGATTTGTTTGCCCTACATGTAACTGGCAGGGAGGGTATAAGTTTAGTAAAGTTTAGTAAAGGAGATCAATCTTTCTATATGACAGACAGACATGTTTTCGTACTCACCCCAGTAGCATTTGAAATCTGCCCTAAGTGGTTTGCATCAGCAAAATTCACATTAACTACGAGGAAGAAAATGCCAGCACATCCCGCACCAATAAGGATGCTACAACAAATTATGATTGAACAACATTTTATAACATCACTGTACTTGTACAGGTAATTGTTAGGAGCTTTGTGTATTTTGAAGACCCCTGTATTTAAGCCATAAAAGTCCTTAAAAAGACAAACTCAGAACAGGAAAGAACTCAAATTGTGGTTGGTACACTGTTCTGCAATAAAGAATTTGCGTACAAACTTTAAACCTTCCATGCAAAACATTTTAATTGTCGCTATGTTTCAATGTTTGACTTAAGTCTTAAGACATATGATGAATACGGCCCCAGCCCAAAAGTTTTGATGTTGATGATTTTTGTTCAACAAACACAAAATTTGCAACAGCTCTAACATATGAAAGTCCCCAGAGAACAGAGGGCATCCTGCTGCCTTGTTTAATACTTCAATACCTAGCCTTGTATTACAAAGCTGGAGGTAGGGAGGTAGTGAGGCAGGGAGGTAGTGGGGCAGGGAGGTAGTAGGGCAGGAAGGTAGTAGGGCAGGGAGGTAGTGGGGCAGGGAGGTAGCGGGGCAGGGAGGTACTGCAGCGAGATGACTCACCTTGCTTCACTACGTCATTACCTGGCTTCGCCACCTTGTTACCATCATTCACTACCTCGCTTCGTTACCTTGCTAACTCGCTATCTTGTCTTTATATATTACAAAGGTAAAGGTATCAAGGTAATAAAAGGTCTTCTACATGTATCTGCTTCCTTGGTAACAACTGCCAACTGTCTACATATGTGTCATCTTGCATTAAGGACACTCATTCAGTGAATGGGCCATGCTAACAGACAGGATCCAAACAAATCTGACCAAACAACTAACTTAACAAGCTGCCTTGCTCCAGCTAAAGTATGATCAAATTTATACATTACAACTGCTAGTCATGACAAGTAACAATTTAATAACATCACGTTTTTCAAGTTCTTCTGAAAATTAATTGGTTGATGAGTTTGGGAGATACAATGTTTCTAACAAGCCTTATCCCAGTATGTGTAATAATGAATTCTACAAGTTCATAAATTGGTTCTCTGAGCTCTGACAAACAGGTGGACATAAATAAAATAAACTAAATTTATACCCTCTGGCTGAGGGGTAAAAAGAGGAACGATTTAAACAGTTTCATGCAAAGTCAAAGATGAAACTGAACTTGGGAGCCAATAAAATACTCTTCCATGAAGTGTGCATGCTTATAGTGAGTGAGGTTTGAACTCTTGACTAAATCCACATATGTCTTATTTCATAAAAGGCAAAGAAAACATCAACATGAAGGGTACATAGGATAACTGACTATTAAACTACTGTCTAGGTAAATAGTTTGATCTGATTTTTTTGTTTTTGATTTCTTTCAATCAAATACAGTACAACTGAAACATTCAGTTTTATCTAATTCTATTCTGAACAGTGGCATCACTGATCACGATATAAAATCAACATTTTACTCAGACTGATTTCCACTGGCTGCCAAAAGGCAACCATGGTTTCCAGTGTTTTAAAGATATTTTACTCAGTTGGAAAAATGATTTCCGAAACTGTGTTTAATGGTTTTCATCAGAAATACACCTTATTTTACTGTTTGCTATAATTTTTTTTACTACACTTCACAGATGGCACATCACACTTCATGAAATGTCAGAAACGTGTAACAACTGTCAGTTACATGGTGATTGTCCATGCTAGGATTCTCAGCAAAATCACTTTGGTCTTCTCAGTTCTACTTCTCAAGAAGACAGCTGCATGTGCCTTGGCTTCCACCATTTGGTCCTGCATAGGATTTTGATTGATTGATTGATTGACTGATTTATTTGATTAGACCTGTACACCATACTGTCTTAACCTTTAAACCATTCCAGACTTCTATGGTACAAAATGACACACTGTAATATTATTAAAGAAATAAGAATAAAGAAAGTCAATGAATACATGAAACAAAATGACAGCTCACTTGGCATGAGCTCTTCTACACATTAATATTAGTACATATCTATTCAACACTAACAGTAGCAAAGTACAAGAACTCCTGCCCGCTGATGCTTAGAGAACAGAAAACAAAAATTCATGACTTTCTCTTTTTAAAGCGCATGACTTTTCTTTCATCCCAATTCATGACAGATATTTTAATGTACATATTAATGTCACATTAATTTATTAAATGGTCCTTTCATGGGCCGAATTTTTTTTCTTTCCAATGTTGGAAGAAGGTATACAAATAAAACTTGAGAATCAAATTATGCGTGGAAAACTATCCCAGCTAACTTTCCTCTTGAAAACATATTTACATGACCAGAAAGCCTAAACACAAAGGAAATTCACAAAACCCTCAAGTTTGGTCAAAATAAAGTCAGACGGATTTCACATATTTTTTTTTTCATTCCATTCTTGGGTTTTATAGTCTTGGCTTGCCCATAAAACTGGTGTCGTTGACTGAAAATCACAACATCACTGGAGATACCGCTCCATTGTGCTATGATATGAAAGGTCAATGATCCCGTTAAAGGAGAAGAATATACAAAGATGATGCCAAAATCAGATAAAAGAGCATCAGAACTTCTTTACAAATATGGTCTTTAATATTTTTCTTTAGATTTCTTTTCAGGAAATTATTTGAAAATATTTTTGTGTGGTGGGTATTTGGGATAACCTTTTGGTATTTATAGTGGATGTATAATAATGTTCTCAACAAGGATGTGATCCATGTCTTATAAATTTATTTGAATGTAAATTTGTCCTTGATATACAAACACTTGCATTCAATATGTATTATGCTAATATTTATGAATACATTAAAAGTATAAATATGACCAAAATCCAGGTTTAACACATGTTAGCTGTAAACACCAAATTCCAGTGCCAATATATTTATTACATCCTAATTTACAACAATTTAATACAAGGACTATATATATATAAATATATACCAAATATATACCCCCATACACAAAAAATATTTTCAAATGCCTGTTTCTATTTAAAGAAAAATCAAAAAAAAAAAAAAAATTTTCACACCTTTTTATCTGAACTTCATATAGTTTTTATGTTTTTTCCACCCTTAAAGTTGATAGTAGCTCCTTCACATATATGTACTGTACAGCTGACATGGCTGATCTCACCTTACAGGTGTTGATGATGCTCTGACTGGCCTGATAAACAGCTCCCCTGGAGGTCAGGTTATAATCCCAGGTGGCAAACAGCAGCGTGGTGAATTTGAGACGTGTATTGTCCTCCCCTCGCACAGTTAAACAGGTTGCACGAGCAATTCTGTTGACATAGACAAAGACCAAATTAGCTAAAGCAGCATCATATTTCTTCAACATTTTTCGCAAGTTTACGGGCAATTCTGAATGACATTTGTACATGATGTTTTGATTATGGTGGGTTAGCTTACATTGCATCACAAAAAGAAACTGATTGTATTGTCAACACCAGATGAACATTTAAAAAAGGTTGAAAAAAAGACACTTCTCTGATCTTACATTACTAATCTCTGATATTTTCCAATATGGCTGAAATATTGCCAAAATGGCGTTAAGCCATTATCATTCATTTCTACCATAAACTCCATGATGTACCATGCACAAATGACTATTGAAAAAAATCATTGGTTTCTTGTGAAACATAATTTGATCTGTCTTTTAAAGTTTTTTCTTTAAAAGAATATTGATCTTTCATCCTCAACTGATGTATCAGGCATTTTGTAAGAGAACAAATGGGCATTGCAATTCAGTTTGCCAAAGGAGCACAAAATAATTGTTGTAAACTATACAGTACATGTGTTTCCTCATGACCTCCTCAGCACTCCATTCCTGCAAAGATTTTAACTTGCAATTCCTAGGTAATTTAATAATGCTACCAGAAGTGTCATTTGTTCACATGTAGACAGTAAGCACTACACATACACAGAAGAAATGTAGCTATTATCTGATTTATTTGATTGGTGTTTTACGCCGTACTCAATAATATTTCACTTATATGACGGCGGCCAGCATTATGGTGGGAGAAAACCGGGCAGAGCCCTAGGGAAACCCACCAGCATCTGCAGGTTGCTGACAGACCTTCCCACGTAAGGCCAGAGAGGAAGCCAGCATGAGCTGGACTTGAACTCACACTGATCGCATTGGTGAGAGACTCCTGGGTCATTACGCTGCGGCTAGCGCGCTAACCAACTGAGCCACGGAGGCCCCGCTATTACATTAATCCACACATCAATCAAGGAAATGTATGATTTATAACAACATGCAGATCTCAAAACAGATTATACTGTCAGATCAAAACAAGATGAAAGGAAAATACTATATTTCATCTTATGTTTAGTTTGTCAAATGCATTTCCAGAAGCACATAAAAGCCTTACCAAAACAAAAAAAAACTCTCAAATGTGGACGAATCAATCAAAATGTGTCGCTTAAAAACAGCTGAACTTTAGGTCAAGTACAGTAGACATACATGTAGTTTGTAATAGCCATTTTGTTGAATGAATGAATGAATGATTATGGCTTAACACCACATCAGCAATATTTCAGTCATGCTGTGGCTAATTTGTTGACATATACAAAGTATTGGTAGCTCTAAGAAAAGTACATTTACATGTTCATTTACCTACCCTCTTAAAATAATGAAAAAACTTCCGAAGTAGGTGATGAGCAGAATAAGGAGATACGCAAAGTCTAGGTGGTACCCATTGATCGTTCTGGGGTAGTGGCCATAGAAGAAGAAAGATTCTGCCAGTATTCCCTGCAAGAGAAGGGGGGAATCAAACATCGGCAGTCAGACATTATAGAATAGGGAGTGAGAACAGTCACAAATTACCAAGCCTTTCAGCAGCACTGACTCTAAAAGGGAGAAAACCGGCCAGAGCCTGGGGGGAAACCCACCAGCATCTGCAGGTTGCTGACAGACCTTCCCACGTACGGCCGGAGAGGAAGCCAGCAAGGGTTTTGGTTTAAAACTAAAAGTTATCAAGGTATGCATGCCACTTTCCTGTTGTGATGAACTGTATTCAGTTCACGAATACAGCTGAAAACAAGAATTAAATGGTCATCAACCAGATGCAAGCTTATCTGACTATGTATAGTCTTGTTAAAATAGTAATACCTTTCCATCCAGCAGGTTTGAAAACCTGAACTTCTGACTGACGTCCTTGTAAGGAAAGTAAAATCATGCTGGGCAAAATGACGAAAAAGAACCAGAGCAGGAAGAGGGTAAGATTGAGGCAGAAGATCCACTTGGTGAAGATGAACACAGAAACTACACTGGAACCAAAGTGACCTGGTAAAATACACATAAATGTAGCAGCATATAGTTTCATTCATTTCTATCTAATTTGTTCTTTAACATGCATCGGTGAGTCCAGTTTTTTTTTTTCTCTTTTTTTTTCTGCGGGGTCAAAATTCAGAGACCCCAAAACAACACAGTACACCTTTTTCACTTTTTACAACTCGACTCTTTTACTGATATCCATGTTAGCCACAGACAGCATTTTACCCACTTCTAATATCCAGTAGTAAAAAATTCCACTCACTAGTCTTGATGTGCCAACTATTTCAACTAAGCACGCTGCAAAAGGGCGTGCTTCCTTTCAATACGAAGAATCAAACTTGCATGATTTTATGTCATTATCAAGGACAGGACTTTATATGTTGGCTACAAAAGTTTTGAGAAAGCTCACTCTCTGTCTTATTGATGACATCTCGAAAAACAGGAACTTCCCACAGGCGACTGGAAAACCTGTCCCACCAAACCTGAAACATTAGAACAGTGTAAAGGCTAGGTCTTTATTTCTGGGCTAACGTGCAAAATTACTTATTTATTTGATTGTTTCTCAATGCCATACACCAGAATTTTTTTACTTATATTATACTGGTCAGTTTTACTGCTAGAGGAAACTGGAGTAAATGACATAAACCACTGACCTTTGGTAAGTCACTGACAAACTTCCCCACTTGAAACATACAGATAGCTGTAACTGAATACCATATTCATGGTGAATGCTGTCATCAGTGAATGTTAGATTGTGCACGTGGACATAATCCGAACATTGTGGAATGGACACAAGATGAAAAGCTGCATTTAAGGAATCACTGGGCAGTAAGAAAAGTCTTTCAAAAAATCACAGAACTACATGTATATGTGATAAAAAAAATTTTTTTTTACTTTACCAGAAAATCATGGCGAACCAGGTTGAAAAAACCCATTTTGCTACGCAGATTTAAACCCTTTGACTTCTCCCTCTTTTTTCTGTAAAGACACAAGAGCAACTGTACTAACATGCATAAAACATTGCACATGCACCAGACAGTCTTCTGAATTTAAAAAGTAAATGACCTAAATCAGTCTGCTTCAAAAGTGCAATTTTAGATGCATTAAAATGTCATAAATTGGCTGCTTTGGAAAGATACCACCCTTCCTCCCACCCCATTTCCAGCTCTGCTTATCTCTACCTCTGCATACATTCCTGTAGAGCTATGCATTCCTATAGTTACTTTTCTTGGAGTGTTGCCAGAGTTCTGCCACCTTGCATCTCAGGTAATGATCAGTGAATTTTGAACTTAATTATATATATAGCTTTTTAACCTGTTTACAATTTGGCAGAACTGAATTAGCGACTTTTGACCGCACAGGTAGCAGGACAATCTTTTTGGCTAGTAGCTCTCATCTCGGTGAAATACTGCAGCAGTTGTAGGCTTCAAAATGAACTACGTTATGGCGGCACGGTTTGAAATCAACTGATTTTACATCTGTGGTGGTTCGTAAATGATAAACACCTGCCCCACAACACTTCGTTAAATGGCCCTTCTGCTACATGTAACTAAATCGTTGTAGATGATCTCAAAATGATGTTTTATGCAGTAATTCTGTGTTATCATGTGTCACTTCATGGAGTGAATGGATATAGGATACATGATATATACTCTGAAATGAAAAGTGTTGAAGAATGCTATGCCTGAAAGTATGGAAACAATTTTTTTTTATTTCTAGGCACATTTTATATCTTTTAACCCCTCTGTTTTATGCATATTTTCTGCCAATGACCAGAAGTGTTCGGAAAGGACACCACTGACGAACCGGCTGGCAACGCAGCTCAAGATCTCAAGATGGCTGCCTCTGCTCACACCAACCATTCGTGCAATATTGTCCCTTTATTCTACGGGTTATTCAGTGAAATCTCATTAAAATAATAAAATATGACACTTTTTAGAAAGTTTGAGTATCCTGCCTTCCATTGAAATATGTTTTGGCCAGGTGCTGTTTTGTCCTTTAACTACCAGCGATCTCCATTGGCGACAGGCTGATGGATCAATGTGCTGCGCTGGCATGTTTTATGCTACGTGTCAAACTTGCGTGTAATCTGCCATGTGTTTCGGGTGTTACCCACTGTGGCTTGTTATACCTTTCTAATGTTTGAAGGGTCCTGCAATAGGTTATCATAGAAAATGTTTACTCATACCCCTGTGTCCTCTTTTAATGACAGTTTGGCAACTACTGGAGTAAAACTGTTTCAACATTTATCCAGTCTGACTATTAACACCACAAATTCACCTGTTGCTTTACCAGCAGAATAAATCTTTCAAATGTTTTCAGGGAAGAGTGAAAGAAAAAGAAAACTTCAAGTGGTGGAAATTGTAGACTATGGTGGTTATTCTTGTACCTGATTGTACAATCTTTAGAAAAGGAAATATATAAAAAAAAAATAAATAAATAAAAAAAACACAATCAGAAAAAATTGTAGGAGAATTTTCAGTTTTATTTTGTCCCAGTTTTGAATATTTTTAGTGTTGGCTTGACCATAAAACACAAAATAAAATTTGTATTAAAACAAGAAATGACACCTTACCTATTCTGCCTTTGTTTACTAAAGACAAGTTCATCAGCATTAGCTTTGTTCTGTGAGGGGTCGGGTATATCAGATTGGACACCATGGGGGAATCCTGCTCCAGGGGAGTCCAGCTCCGCTGTTACATCCTTGATAGCAGCTTCAGAGAAAATGTCGCTGTCCAGGTGATGGACATGCCTGCTCCAGGAACGAGCAAATGAGTGGCCACGGCCCACCTGTACACAATAATAAAAAAGGGTACAAAGAGTTTATACACGTAAATTTATAATCCATTATTTATTTGATTGGTGTCTAATGCTGTGATCAAGAATATTTCTCTTATACAACAGCAGCAGCCAGCATAATGGAGGGAAGGACCGAGAACCCACAACCATTTGCAGATTGCTGCCAGACCTTCCCATGTACGACCATAGGAGAATCCAGCATGAGCTCACACCGACTGTATTGGTAAGAATCTCATAGGTCATTGTGATGCACTAGCATGCCTTAAACCCATGCAGGTACTGTATGAGAAAGGTCTTCAAATGTCTTGATCAAAAGAAAAAACACTTTACTGTCTTGAGTGTATTAATTTGTATACTGTATTATTGCATTGATTGGTGTTTTACTCCATTCTCAAGAATATTTCACTTATATGATGGTGGTCAGCATTATGGTGGGAGGAAATCTGGCTGAGACTGGATGATAGGAAAGTCAGGGTCAGGGGTACCCACAAACGTTCATGGGTTGCTGGTAGACCTTTCCCATGTATGACTGGAGTGGAAGCCAGCATGAGCTGATCTCACGGTGACTACAATGGTGAGAGGCTCCTGAGTCATTGTGCCATTCTGGCATGCTAAGCACTAGACCCACAGAAGCCCCTGTGTACATAAATTGATATCCAGACATGTACCTACATGTAGATGGCCTTATATAACCTTAATTCACCTGACAAAACATGCTACATACTGTATATGCCTTCTTCCAGGACATAATTTATCATTCTAAAATGTGGATGTTCTCTTCACTAATTATGACCCATAATATGTAAGTTTTCTTGGCAAACATAGGCCAAAAAAAAAAAGAGCCCTCTGAATCCAAAGTAGGAAACTTCCATTTAACAGCAAAATTAGAACCAGTCATTTAATATGATGATCAAATGTTGGTAAATCTAGCTTCAGAAGTAGGACTCTAAAGACAATCACAAAGCATGGATGGATGACCCAGCAGATTACTGTTTTTGAGACATGGTTTTGACAAGAGTTAATAATCAAGCCAATTATTCTATGAATCAATCGAGGTTCAATGAATTCATGTCAAAGGCTTAAAGTGTACATGGTTTTTAATTCATAATATATGCAGTTTAGGATAACATATGAGAGTACAAAAAACTTCTCAGTTTTCTTCTTAGGCATCAGTCTAGAAATGAAATAGCCTGCTGTCAATGTGGAGAGCTGTCAAGACAACTGTGTGGGTGGGAGGGGTTGGTACCTAAATTGGATGGGTGTTGGGGTGTGGGTGTGTGGGTGTGTGGGGGTGATGGGGTGTTGGGTTGTGGGGGTGTTGGGGTGTGGGGGTGTTGGGGTGTGGGGGTGTTGGGGTGTTGGGTTGGCTGGTTTTGCTAAGTTGGACCTGCATTCCCAGCCAGTTCTTCAACGGTGTCCTTTCCAAACATTTCTGGCCAATGGCAGAAAATATGCATAAAACAGAGGGGTTAAAAGATATAAAAATATGTCACGAAATAAAAAAAAAATTGTTTCCATTTTTTCGGGCAGAACATTCAACATTTTTCATTTTACAGTACCTATCATGTATCCTTTATCACATCTTACGTCTAGACTATACACTTTGCTGAGCTTTAGATCTGATTTCAATGAAATCCCCATACCTGCTTGGTCAGTGACTGGGTGTAGGGAGATGCACGTGTCCGAGGCGAGGAGTTGAACATGACGGACAGATCCAGTCTGAGTGACGTGGGAGGGGCCCTCACTTGCATGAGAAGAGGGTGGTAACCTTACGCTACCATGACTACCCTTCACATTGACACCTGAGGTTTGTGACGTCATTCTGCACAGTAGTATTTCACATGTACATATAAGGCTCTTATTTATTTGTTCATTTATATGTTTATTTATTTGATGGTGTTTTAACGCCGTACTAAAGATATTTCACTTATACGACTGTGGCCAGCATTATGGTGGTAGGAACGGGGCAGAGCCCCGGGGGAAACCCACGACCATCCACGTGTAGCTGCCAGACCTTCCCATTTACGGCTGGAGAGGAATCCAGATGTATGGCTCTTAGCTTTCCTGTAATAAATATCTGTATTAAATGTACAATGGTTTTAAGATGTAAGAGACAGACGGACATGGTAAGGGTTAAATGCCAATGTGCATATGTCACATGGATTTGTTATGTGGCTGACATCTGAAAAGGTATCCTCCATATTTAGCCAACGTCATTCTGTGAAGCATGATGAATTGAAACAAGTAGCCATGTAGAAGGTTACATGTAAACAACAAGCTAATCTTTACAAGAGCCACCTAATGCGATTCTCATTCCACTGTCACCCCTGAAATCAAACATCTCTCCATTGTTTAACCACTGAGAAATTAGTAAAAACATATGACTGAGAAAAATAATGACGTATGAAATTACATGAAATAAAGTGACATGGAAAGCAAAACCTAAACATCGCCTGATTTTTTTATAACTTTTTGACTTTTATATCAAAGCTCTATAAATGACATTTGTTCACGATGATGGACAAAATCATTCCAGAGCTTAACCCAAACTTATTTACGTAATACTGGTGGTCGCATGAGGTGATGGTGGCTGATGTTTTTGAAGTGGAACTTGTCGACGCTCTGTGTTGTTTCCAAATGACGTGACCAGTTTGCAGCGTCTCTCACACTGCCATGGGTGTCTGCATTCTGTGATCGTTCGTTCATTCTAACCCCTGAGATATAGCAGTGGACTCCACCTGTCTGCTATATGCAACCCATGGCCCTGCGTTGA